>NW_023270702.1:13417210-13578155 GCF_011800145.1 Mirounga leonina
ATAGAGATAGAGATAGAGATAGAGATAGAGATAGAGATAGAGATAGATATAGAGATGGTGCATAGATATATATGGTGCCTATTTACCATTTCATAGGTCTTGTTCTCTAAAGCAGAAAAACAAGATGATTTTTCAAAAGGAAGAGTACATTTTTATTAAAATAAAAAAGCAAATATTTACGTGTTTATCTTGTTTATTAGAAAAACCTGAGAACTTTGAGGAGAAGGAAAGTACTAACTGGACATTTGTTCTGTTTTGCCATATAAAACTTGTCGATACAGTAGCAGAAATGCTATTTGTGACCAAGTGGAGAGGTCTAGTAAGGGAACTGTTGCATAGAACTCTGTATTTATTTTTATAGTCAAGATTTCATCAGCAATTTTTACCCTTAACACCATTAAAATAGTACCTCCAGAATCTGTAGTTCAGAATTAAATAGCATCAAACAGCTTTGGAATGCCTGTATCTGTTCTAAGGGTTCTTAAAATTCAGACAATTCCCTTAGGACTTTGGGATACTTTGAGATAGATCTGTGACATCTATCTCATTTTCATGTAAATTTGGGGATAATGTTTACAGGGTATTCAGAATCAAACTAGGACCATAGGTGCCTCAGTGGCTCAGTCAGTTAAGCCTCTGAATCTTGATCTTAGCTGAGCTATTGATCTCAGGGTTATGAGTTCAAGCCCTGTGTTTTAAGCCTACTTAAAAAAAAAAAATCAAACTAGGACCAGCTGGGCTGTCTAAAATTCATTTCAATTTTGGATATGCTCCTATTTTCTCCCTTAGGGAAGAAGCAAAAATATTCATCCAGCAGCCATTCAACACATAAAAGTATTAACCTTTATTAAGAGTATACTATTTCCCAGGCACACCTACAAATTCAACTGTAACTCATATCATCATAAAAATTACCTAAGTTCTTTTGTTTTCATCTGTTCTTAATTTCTTCTCTTTATTTACTATTTTCCTTTCATCTCCAGAAAATCTTTCTTTTTTCCTTTCTTTCTTTTTTCTTCCTTTTTTCCTTTCTTTCTTTTTTCTTCCTTTCTCTTTTTCCTTTCCTTTCTTTCTTTCTTTTCTTTTTTATCCTTTCCTGAAAATCATTCTTTTTTTCCTTTCCTTTCCTTCTGAAGTTACCAATTTAATGTTTTTTTTTTCAAATTAGATTTAATGTGAAGAGTGTGAGCGTTCATCAGTTGATCTGTATAACAATGTTTCCATTTTTTCTTTCCATATAAGCAATTTATATGGAAACCACAAAAGGTAACCAAAGAAATACAATATATGGTATACTTCTTCGTTTAGATATAGTCTTATTAACAATTTTATCTCAAAAGGAAGCTCTTTTTCTATAAATTGTCTCATCTACAAAGGTGATGTTAAAAATGTTTTTAAAAACTGACACTGCTGAGTTTTTTTTTCTTTACAAAATTTATGTATATTTGTACAACACAAGCATGAAAAATTTGAAAACCTGGAAAAGTACAAATAAAAATAAACATTGCCTAACAAAAACCTCTCATGTATTTCTTTCTAGCTCTTTATAGGTAATTTGTTTTTATTTATTTATTTTTTTAAAGATTTTATTTATTTATTTGAGAGAGAGAGAATGAGAGACAGAGAGCATGAGAGGGAGGAGGGTCAGAGGGAGAAGCAGACTCCCTGCCGAGCAGGGAGCCCGATGTGGGACTCGATCCCGGGACTCCAGGATCATGACCTGAGCTGAAGGCAGTCGCCTAACCAACTGAGCCACCCAGGCGCCCAGTTTTTATGTTTTTTTAATGTAGTTGTGTATGTTTACTTTTATATGTTTTTATGAGGTTGTGACTACACAAAAATAATTTTATCCTATAAAACTTAAAAAACATAACTAGTTATAATCAAGGGGAAAATGATGAAACGCTTCTTATATCATACCTCATTGCTTTTTCATTTCTATTCCTAGTCATATTTTGAGGATTTCAGTAACTTCTAAGCCTGATAGCCCCCAACTTCCCTTTTTTTTAAACATTTTATTTATTTTGAGAGAGAGAGCAGAAGCATGGGGGGGGGGAGAGGGAGAGGGAGAGGGAGAAGCAGGCTCCCCGCTGAGCAGGGAGCCCCATATGGGCTCAAACCCATGAGATCATGACCTGAGCCGAAGACAGACACTAAACCCACTGAGTCACCCAGGTGCTCCTAATTCCCCAACTTTCTACTTTACAAAGAACATATAAAGTGAGGGTTGAACTAGCTGAACATCACCCTGGGAGTCAAGCTGACTCCCATCAATATTTCCCAAACCTAAGGAATTCTCACCTTACTTATTTGCCTCCTGATGCATTGAAAATCTATATTTCTTGTAAAGACAACTTTTTTTCCCCCTACCTCTTTTCTAGAACTTCAAACTCTCTTTTCTGAGGACTTAGTTAAAACCTGGGGATAATCATTGTTAGTAATGACCATAGACAACATCTACATATGTGTTGTTAGATACTTAAAATTTGAACGGCTTTAGTTTGCTTGCTACTCTTAGTCTATATGTTTGGCCCTGTATTTATTTTAGTTTGAGAGTCAGATATAATTTTCTTTTTTTTTTTTCCAGGTGTAATGTTCTTAGACAGTTTAACTCACATCCATCTTCATAAAATTTCTTACCACGGCTACAGTCACCCCAACCCAAGCAACTGCCTTAATATTTTTCTTTACTTTTACAGTCAAGCTTTTTGAGTTTCTCTTGCAAAATTATTTTATCTTGTCATACCCACACTTTACATTTTGAATAATTTGCAATTCTAGATTGATCAAAGTTGTCTCTGCTATTACTAAGTTTGATCAGCTCTTAGTCATCTTAAGAAATTTAAGTTAGATAAAATCATTTCAAGAAAAATCACTCCTGACTTTGCAAAAGCTAGTTTAGATGGGTATATCTGCATTGTGCTCTCCAAGCCTCTACAGCAGGGTATTTCAATCTAATTATCAATGAATTTCCATAAAGTCAGGGACGGTGATTTATTCAGAATGGAATCTACACCACTTTGTAGACCACCCCATAGGCCATATACTAAAGACAAAAATATTCAATGACGCTTGTTAAGAGGTAAGGCCAATTTTATTCAGGACTATTGTGCTAGGTATGGGGATGACTGCAATGGGGTTTCATAGTGGGGTAAAGAGATTGGGCTCAACTCAGTATAGCATGGATAAGAGGGAGCAAGGTGGAGGTCAGTGGATAGAAAATTAAGAGAAAACATCAGGGGTTAGGGGGATTCTGGTTAAACCTACCTAAAAGGATTCTTGCTTAAGATAGGCTAAGGTGTTCAGACATCATTTGGGGGATGGTGGAGGATGAGGAATCTGATCGAATATCAAAGGTGATCAGATATTGAAGATGGGAGTTTCTGGTGAAATTGACTTAGCAGGGTTCTGGGTAAAACTAGATTTTATAAGAAAGTGCAAAGATAGGCCTAGAAAAAGTTCAGGAGCCTGACTAAAGTTGGTCAAGCAAAGAATATTTGTCATATGCACAAAATAATCAAGGCAAATCAACAACTTAGTCACATCCGACATTCTATACTCCAAGGTATAGCTTAGATGCTATTTTCTCCAGGAAATTGCAAGGTAGAAGAACAAGTCTCAGCTTCAGTTTCTTCATTAGAAAAATAAAGAAACCTAATTTAGAATTGTTTATCTTTCTATTTTCATTATCCATTCATCAAGGGAGATTTAAAGGATGCTCATCAAAGGATTGATCATCTCTTTCTTATACTTTTCTATATCATTAGAAAATTTTAAAAGGGGGTGAGTTTGCTAACAATAAGTTTGCTTTAAACCCTAAAATTCATTAATCTGGTGAATAATAAGCCTCCCTTGTTTATGCTGGTCCCTGGTAATACAAGTATGGAGTATGTTCTCCATATCTTTTTTATTATAAATTTACATTTTTATTTAACTGATTTATGTTTCTTCCCAAGATGATTGTAGATAAATTTTCAATAGTCTAGTCTGTATATTGTTTCTTTTCACACTAATCTCCTTCCCCTACCCTCAAGCATAACATAATACTAAATTTGATACATAGTAGATTTTAAAAATCATAACTCAATCAATAATCATAACTCAATCAAAAATTGATATTTCATATGTGTAATAGTTCTATTGGGACAGTGATCTCAGAATTCCAGTCTAAGGTTTTGAAAACTGGAAAATCACTTACAAGCAAATTCAAATTTACTTATAACTAGAATATTATGATGCATCGACTGTTTCTGGTGAGTCCAAATTTGAATATTTCTTTTAAAATACAAAATTCGTATTTGTTACTAAAAGGAAAATAAAATACTCAGAGTAAAAAGAGTGGCAGGATCCTCAAAAGTCAAAGTTTCATCTATCCCTGAGATAGGTCTTGGCATTCTGATCAACTTGAGCCTTCAGGGGGTGGAAGCACACTTCCAAACATTTACCTCGGTTGATTTACAGAATTTGTTCAGGACCCTAGTGCACACAGAGCACTGGGGTATAGGAAGCTGCAGCTCGGCATGTACGATGGTATTTCCGTGGTGGGTGCCTATAACGGTGGCCTTCCTGAGCCACATTCAGTGATTTCTGGGTAGGGAGACTGGTGACAGGCCAGAAAGCCAAGATGAACCTACCAATTGGCAATCACAGATGAGACCTTGAAGGGCACCGAAATGACTGTGTGACCAGAGAGAAGAGCCAATAATATGTGGGTTATTGTTACCATTGACCCCATTTGTACCCACACGCAGTGGCGGTCTGGAGATATTTGGATTATATTAATATTGGTAAATTGTGCCCCAGAATTTACTTTGTCTCGGTCTATCATTTTGTGAATACAACGATAAATATGCTGCTCTTTTGACTTCAATTGCTAAATTTCTACTTATGTTATTTTCTAGAAGACTTTTCATTATGAACTTCTCACTCAATCCTTTATCTTGCATTTCAGAGAATGGAAAAAAGATTTTTCACTAGGCACAGAATCTGGCTACAAAGGACCCAGAAAGTCACCTCTGCCAATTGAGTGATCCAGGCTACAGAGTTGTGTTTTTTACTTTTTTAACAATTAAAAGAATATTTGTAGCTAATTTTTATAAAATAAGCGAAAATAATCACAAATACTGAGGTAAAGTATTATAACTAACTTATCTTTCCTAAAGTTTTAAAATGCCCACCCAAAACTAAAATAAAAATAATGTGATTAAAATCACAAAAAAAAGTAATACATTAAAAAGAAATAATTTATTTTCAATCCAGTCAACATTTTTTTATAACACAGGCCACAAAAATGGATTAATAAGTCATATTTGACATTTATTTTCTAGGATTCAAAATGTTAACTTATATATTGGTATATCACATTTATTTGAAAAAAGAAAATAAGATACTTGTTTTTTAAATGCATTATTTCTCTATTTCTAAACAACCTTTGGCTCTCCTAGCTTTTTCAACACCAGAGGGCGATATGCTCTTGCTTTTATTACAAAACTAGACAGCTCCAGCTCTCCTTTGACAGTTTACCAAAAAAATAGAAAGTGATAACTAGATTAGTACAGAGCTCACAGGCAACTTTGCTCTCAGAACAAACATTCTACTGTTGACATCAGAGAAATATCAGTGATTCCTAATCTTAACACATCAATTATTTTACATCAAATACATTTAGTCAATTCTCTTCCTCAGATTTGTAATAAGCAACCAATATTATATTACTTGTAAGATCCTGCTTCTAAATTCTTATTTTTTAATTGAAATCATCATCATTATCATCATCATCATCATCTTCTTCTTCTTATTATTATTATTCTATTTCTTTTTTCTCCTGTACCCAAGAAAGGGATAAATGAAATATCATTTCTGCTTAGTATCTTGCTAATTTTGGTGAACTTTTAAGATCTAAATCTTTTTTTTAAGGAAATAGAAGAATAATATCTGTAACTCAAGGGTGTATAAAACCAGCTTTGCCATATATTGTTTCCAAATTACGATTTTCTCTAAAATACATTTTATTTCTTAACAAATAAAATGTTTTTTTGTAGCGAGGGTGAAATAGAGTTTCACAGTTCTCTATTATGCAAACATATTTGCACATTAATTTCATTTGCCCCCAAAACACATGATTTCTAAAAATTTGAATCTGCTTAAATGATTAACTTTTTTTAATATCTTAAGAGCAAACAAATAACCTAAAATGAATAATAAAGAAACTTATATACAAAAAAGAAAAGTGTACACCATGATTTAAGTTTTCTCCCAATTTACTCTAAGTACTCCAGCTACCAATTTACTCTAAGTACTCTAGCTACTCTAAGTTACTCTAAATATTAAACATATGAACTATATTCAAATAATTTAAAATTGTGGTTACAATTTCTGTTTAGAATATAATTATGACATATTTGCAAAGAAAGATTTCTAGACACTAACTTCTGCTCAGTTACATCTTAGAATTGTAACATTATGCACTTCCATTATAATTTATCATTTACCTGAGAACCTGTAAAAATACCTTCTTATATGTAGCTGCTTTGCAGATGATTCAAAAGATAATGGATCATTAGGAGGTTGTACATGCAGTGAAATATCCTCAAATTAATCATCCTTAGTACTATGTACAAATGTATCATAAAATTTATTTCTATTCATTTTTTGAGTTTTTTCTCCAAAGTTGATTTCTCTAAATTAGTCATTAAAATTTTGTTGAAAAAGAGCTCTTTTAAGAACTAAGAAATTGGGGCTCCTGGGTGGCTCAGATGGTTAAGCGCCTGCCTTCGGCTCAGGTTATGATCGCAGGGTCCTGGGATTGAGCCCCACATCAGGCTCCTGGCTCAGCGAGGAGCCTACTTCTCCCTTTCCCTCTGCCTCTCTCCCTGCTCATGCTTTCTCTCTCTCTCTCTCTCTGTATCTGTGTCTCAAATGAATAAATAAAAAAAAAAATCTTAAAAAAATAAAAATAAGAACTAAGAAATCATGTTCAATATCACAGAGTATATCATAGATGGGTACTGAGTAAGATGGTAATATGTTATAAACTGTAACTGGAATGCAAACATCAAGGTGATTGAAAATGCACTCCAAAAAATAGCTCTTAATTAGATTTAGTCACATTGTTGTGCTTATGTTGTGATTAAGGCCACAAACACACACACACACACACACATCATTATGGTCCATTTCAAAAAAGCTGCCATAACCAAATATTGCACAATCTTCATTTCCAATATTGAAATGTGGGCAGTTCAAGAGACACTACTACTGATGAATCTGGAACACAGCTGTGGATGAAAACTGCCTAACCTAAAAGGAATCATCTCTGGATCTGTTTCTTCACCTCACTAGCTTCTGATTCAGAGTCTGCCAGGACATGTCCATTGGTTGGTTATCAAAGAGGCTGGGAAATAATTAGCTGTTATGTAAAGTTAAAAGGTAGAAACTCATAAGGTCATGAATTTTTCAAACACAGAGTGTTCAAATTGCTGAACAGAATGAAGATAGAAGAATTTATAACAATGTGAGTTAATCTAAATGAGCTTAAGAATATAAACTAGTAATAATAAAGCCTTATAGAACTAAAAATAAAATCAAAGACTAATTAAAATAGACCAATACCAAAAAGTCAGAAAGTAGTAAGTGGAATAAAAATGTTCTAAAAACCCTGTATTAATGTCATGATATTAACTGACTTAGACATTGGTAAGTTAATATGCATATTCTGATTCCTAGTGCAACCAATAAAAAAATGTATGTCTTCAAAGCTAGTAGAGAAGAAAAAAGGAAAAGCATGAAAAATACTCAATTAAGAAAAAAGAATAAAGGAGATAAAAGGAACCCTAGAGTAGGTAGGACTAACAGAAAACACAAAATAAATAGGTATTTTTATTTTAATAATTACAATAAATACAAACTAAATTACTTTTTGAAAATAAAGATTAACAGATTGAAAGAAAAAAATAAACCTAAGTATATGCTGTTTGCAAGTGACATATAAAAGAAGGTGTGAAAATAAACATCTGGAAAAAATGTATCAGATATATTTTAATTAAAAGAAGGCTGATAAAACTATGAAGTATCAGGAAATTAAATTTAAGGCAAAAAGAATTACTGGAGATACAGAAATCACTTTATATTGATAAAAATTTCAATTTGCTAAGAAATCATTAAGATGTAAATTTACATGCATCTAATATAGTCTTAGATGTATAAAGCAGAAACAGGCAGGGCTACAAGGTGATATTTACAAATTTCCAATCTGTGGAACATGTGTAACATTTCTTAAGAATTGATTGAAAAGCTGGATGGATGATTAGTGAGGATAAAGAGGTCTAAACAACATGTTTCACAAACTTAGTCTAAAAGATATATTTAAAGTATGATATTCAATAGCTGTAGAATACATTGAACTTGGAAATATTTATAAAAATTAATCATACTGAGCTCCAAAGCAAGTCTCAACAAGTTTAGAAGAACGAAAAATCATATAGAGATGTACTATAATCACAATGTAATTAACCTGGAAACTAATAACAAAATAACTAGAAAATTCTCATATATTTGAAATTTAAAAAAACATCATCTTAAATAACTTATGGCAAAGAAAAAATTCAAATGGATTTATTTATGTTACAAATCATATCCTAGGCAACCCATACCAAAATTTGTGGATTTAGCTATTATGATATTTAGAGAAATTTAGAACCTAAGAGGCATATACTTGAAAAGAGAAAAATATGAAAATTAATAAGCTAATAAGGTAAGCATTGCCCTGAAGAAGCTATAAAAGAACAATTAAAATAATAACAAAGATGGTAGAAGGAAAGACATAACAAAAAAGAAAGAAATCAGATAAGAATGACAGTGAAGAGAAAAATGAAGCCAAAACTTGGTTCTTTTTAAAGGGCCAAAAAATTTGACAAATCTCTGCTGGTATTAAGATAAAAAGAGGTAAATCACACATAACTGATAGGAATGAGAAAAAGGAGATACTACATTTGCCTAGTCATTAACAAGATAAAGGAAAATTATTGATGAATTTATAAGAAAATAGTTTTAAATCAATTTAAGTAAAACTTCAAAAAAATGTAGCTTTATAAAATCAATTAAAAAGAAGCCTCTACAATGGGATATAACTCAGCCATTAAAAAAATGAAATCTTGCCATTTGCAATGATGTGGATAGAGCTAGAGAGTATTATGCTAAGTGAAATAAGTCAGAGAAAGACAAATACCATATGATTTCACTCGTATGTGGAATTTAAGAAACAAAACAAATGAACTAGGGGTGGGGGGAAAGAGAAGCAAACCAAGAAACAGACTCTTAACTACAGAGAACAAACTGATGGTTACCAGAGGGGAGGTGGGTGGGGAATGGTTTAAATAGGTGATGGGTATTAAGGAGGGCACTTATGATGAGCCCTGGTTATTGTATGTAAGTGTTCACTGACTAAATTCTATTCTATGTCTGTAATATTGAAGTTAATATTACACTGTATGTTAAGTAACTGAAATTTAAATAAAAGCTTGAAAAAAATAAATAAAAGAAGCCTCAAAACGAATAAAACAAAATGCAAGAATTTGAATAAGTAGTCAAAAAATTCCCACAAAGAAAACTCCAGTCACTGATTCCTTTACCAGAAGGTCCTATAAAAGCTTTAAGGAATAAATAATTCCAACCTTACACAATCCTTTTTAAGATAAATGAAAAAAGGGTAATACCTGTTAACTTCATTTCATGAAGCTACCATAACCTTGTTAGTAATAGCTAACAAAGGGATAATACAAAAATGGACATTTATGGGCAATGTAATTCACAAATATAAGATATAAAATTTCTAAGTAAAATATTTATTAACCAAACCATTAGCTAAAAAAAAAAAAAAAAAGAATGAAGTAGCTTGGTAAAGTTGAAAGTAGCTCCTATAGGTTGACTTGTGTCCCTCTAAAACTAGTATGTTGAAGTTTTAGCCCCTAGGAGCTCAGAATGTAAACTTATTTGGAAATAAAGTTATTATGGATATAAGTAGTTAAGATAAGGTAATACTGGAGTAGAGTAGATCCCTAAATCAATATGACCAGTGTCCTTACAGAAAGGGGAAATTCAGTACAGACATGGGCACAGGGAGAATAGCATGTGAAGACCGCTGCGATGCTGTCATTAAGCTGAGGAACTGCCAGAAGTCAGGAGAGAGGCCTGGAACACATTCTTCCCTACTGCCTTCAGAGAGAACATGGTCCAGCTGACATCTTGATCTCAGACTTCTAGTCTCCAGAACTGTGAGACAATAAACTTCTGTTGCTTAAAAACAGTTTGTGGTACTTTGTTACGGCAAAGTAATATAATATAGCTGTGAAGTGCAATGTTAATTAAAAAATCAGTCAATGCTTTTAAAACTATGGCAGTGACAGTTAACTGTCCACCAGAAAACTGCCTTGCTTTGCATGCCCCCACTCCATACAACTCTTCTTCTTCTTTTTTTTTTTTTTTTTTAAGATTTTATTTATTTGAGAGAGAGAGAATGAGCACTAGCAGGGGGTGGGGGAGGGGAGAGAGAGGGAAAGGCAGACTTCCCGCTGAGCAGAGAGTCTGACACCAGGCTGGATCCCAGGACCCTAGGATCATGACCTGAGCCAAAGGCAGACAGACACTTAACCAACTGAGCCACCCAGGCATGCCCTCCCACCCCACCCCACACCCCCGCCATTCAACTCTTAAAACCTGATCGTTGCTATCAATGTTGGGCTTTTCGGGACTGAACTCATTATTCGGGGACCCCCACAACTTCTCTCATTATACCACTTCTTCCTGGCCATGTCATTCACCATAAGACAGGACTCAGAGGACTTCCTTATCTATCTTGAAAATACTTTTGTGATCCCATTCACCATCTTCTTGACCTCTTAAAACCTTTCATTGTGCTAATCAGAATACGGGGTTAATTATTAGCAAAACTCTTCCCCTATATAGTGAGACTCTTCTCTGAAAGTTTTCTTCATCTTCTAGTTCTAACTAAAACCTGGCTCTCCCCTGAGAACCTCAGAGCCCTCTGGTGATAGTTATATTTTCACATTCAGTTCTACTATTACGTCAGGAGGTTTTTTGGATGCCTTGTTTGTTCCTTATGTTCCTTATCGTCACTTTTAGGTTATTCTCTTTTCCTACTTTCTTAAAAACCTCTAACTTTTCATCTTATTGGACTCTATCATCCTACCTCTTTTTATAGCAGTTATTAACTAATGCCTGGGTTAGATTCCTTTAATCCTGGAAAAATGATAACTCTCATTTTTTTAAACTACTAGATATTCATATAGATAATTCTTCCAACACTATGCTCTCAGTGTTTAAGTCCCTTCCTAATTCTCTTGCCTTTCTCCCTACCATTGCCACCTGGTCTCAGAGTCATATGCTAGATCTTTTCATTAAAACAAATAACTGTATAATTATAACCCATTCATAACATTGATTTTATATATTCTGCTATCCAATCTCAATCTCCTATGTTTTTAGCTCACTTCACCTATCACCCCAAATTCAACAATATTTCAAACCCCTAACATCTTTAAACCATGATCCTTTCACTTTTTACTCTTTCTCTCTCTTGGCCTTACACTCCTTCTCACCCAGTTTAAATTCCCTAACCAATCATAACATTCATTTCATTTCATATACTCTCAAACCTTCTTATCTTTTCTTATTTTATGATGAACATTTGTCTAAACAACACTGGCTAAATCCCATAATCCATCAAATCTGAGTCTGCAACTCTGAAGATGAATAGAATATCACCAAGCTGACTATTCACCTCTTAAACTCATGATCAAAGGCTTCACGTGGGTCTTTAATGTTGCTGGCAGTCGTGCGGTATTTTCTTAGTTCCTTAATGATCTCTTCTCCTAGATGACTATTATGTACCTCTTTCCTCTCTCTCCTAACTTCCAACATTTCTTTTCTTTTCCTCACTCTCAGCTGATGATCTTGTTTTCTATTTCACAGGGAACACAATAGCAAGCATAAAAGAATTTCTGTAAGTTCTCACACCACACTTACTCACTCATTTGAGTAGATGTTCTCTACTGGATGAATTATCCATTCTGGCTAATGACAACCATTGACTTGTGCACTATCTCCAGGCTTTATCACCTCCTCCTTAAAGACATCGCTTCAGTAATATTTTTCTCTGTTTCATATGGTCACAATGTTTTTCTTGTCTATGAAATATTTATGCCAGTATATAAACATTCAGTTATTCCTCTCATGATTTACTTACTCTACAAGCTATTACTCTCTTTCCTCTTGAAAGCTAAACTCCATAAAATGACATATTCTTGTTTTCCCACCTGGAGTCTGCTCCAATCAGGCTTACCCTCACCATTTCACCAAAACTGCACAATAAGTTCCATGTTGAGAGATCCGATTTTCAATTCTCACTCTTCATCTTACTTTACCTATCAGCAGGATTTTCCATCACTAATTATCCCCTCGTTCACACAGAAACTATCTTTACCCAACTTCCATGAAATCACGGATTTTTGTTTTTCTATGACTTCTTAGTCACAATTGCAGGTTCTTTCCCATCTCCCTATCCTCTAAATGTGGAGTTCCCCAAGGCTTAGTCCTTGGAACTCTTTTCATTTTGATTTACATTCCCTTCTTGGTGACCTCACACGGTCTCGTGGTTTTAAACACTATCTATAAGCTGACTCTAAAATTTACATCTCCAGTTAAATCTTTTACTTATTTCTATTTGTATATTCAACCACCTACTTTGTATTTGCACTTGGAAATCTAATGGACCTTTCAGATTTAATCTGATTACCTGATATTTTCTTTAACCTCGAACTGATTACTCTCACAGTTTCCCCAGATCAATAAATGATAGCTCCATTATTTTATCTGCTTAGACACACCCATACACACTCCTTGGCGTTAGTCATTGACCCCTCTCTTTCTTTCCCACAAGACCCACTAGACATTCAATCTGTTGGCTTTACCTGTAAAATACATATAGCATCTGAACACATGTTAACATCTTCTCACCTATTATCATAGCCCAAAATAGCATTATACCTTCAGTGGATTCCTGAATTATCTTCCTAATTGATTTCTGCCTCTGCCATTTCCCCATATCATTATTTTCAATACATTGGCCAGAGGAATCATTTTGCAATGCATATCAGTCTAGGTCTTTCCTATGATCAACTCCCCACTTCCATAGTGGCTCCCTCATTTCACTAAGAGTAAGAGCCAAATTTAAGAATATTTTACACAACTCTACCTAATCTACCACTTATCTTTCACTTAATTCTTTCCAACCCTGCTGGCCTTCTCAATGTTCTCTGAACATGCTGTGTTCTTCAGATAGCAATCTCGGGACTTCTGCATTTGCTATCTCCTCTGCTTTAAATACATGTTCCCCAGATATAAACATAGCATAATTTCTTTAAGTCCTCCTTAAATGTAATATTTTCAGTGTATCTGCTTCTGACTTCCCAATGCAAGATTGCAAGCTCTCTCCTAGCACTTCCTAACACCTTCTTGTTTTTATTTTGTGTGTATGTGATTTTAACAATCTATTATACTATTAATAATATTAGTATATAATACTACTTTTTTTCTTGTCTATCACTTCCATTAGAATTTAGCACTTGAATCAGAGATTTTATTCTGTTTTGTTCCTTTCTATTCTCAGGGTCTGTATCCTATTTTTAAAAGAGACTGGTAGGAAACTGAATTGAGAAGACAGGTACCAGAAAATAAAAAGGTCTTATTCAAAATGATAAGGATTTTAGATTGCTTTAAATATTAGACAACTATTGAAATACTTTAATTTGAAGACTGACATGGTAAATGTTGTCTTTTGGAAAATTTTTGTTTGTTTGTGTTGAGGGAATAGGAGGATAGATTGGAGCCATGAGACAGAAGATCAGTTAAGAATTTATTACAATAGGGGCACCTGG
Organism: Mirounga leonina; assembly: GCF_011800145.1. Taxonomy (NCBI): domain Eukaryota; kingdom Metazoa; phylum Chordata; class Mammalia; order Carnivora; family Phocidae; genus Mirounga; species Mirounga leonina. The sequence goes on from NW_023270702.1 coordinate 13,431,163, forward strand.
GTGGCTCAGGGTCATGAGATTAAGCCCCTAGCTGAGCTCTATGCTCAGCGAGGAGTCTGCTTGAGATTCTTTCTCTCTCTGTCCCTTCCCCCCCACTCACACTGGCTCTCTCTCTCTCAAATAAACAAATCTTCTAAAAAAAGAATTTATTACAATAGTTCAGATAAAGACTTAATAAAATAGAAACAGAGATTAAAAATAAGAAACAAAGTTTATATGGAGAGCAATACTCAGAACAGCCAACACAATACTGAAGGAGAACAAAAGAGAACTGACATTAACAAACTTCAAATTTTACTATTAAGTTACAGAAATCAAGACAGTGTGGTACTGGCAAAAGAATATACAAATAGGTCAATGGAACAGAATAGAGAGCCCAGAAGTAAACTCCACAAATATAGTCAACCGATCTTTGACAAGAGAGCAAAGTCAATTTAATAGAGAAAAAATAGTTTCTCAACAAATGGTACTAAAACAACTGTACATCCACATACAGAAAAAAAAAAGATTCTATACACAGACCTCACCCCCTTCTCAAAAATTAACTAAAAATGAATCATAAATGTAAAACAAACAAACAGAAAAACTGTAAAACTCCTAGGAGATAATATAAGAAAATCTAGATGATTTTGGATTTGGTGATGATTTTTTAGGTACAAAAAAGGCACAATCCATGAAAGAAAGAATTGATAAATTGGACTTCTGTAAAATAAAAATTTACTAACTTCTCTGTGAAAGACACTGTTAAGAGAATAAAAAAGACTACAGACCAGAAGAAAATACTTGCAACAGGAATATCTGATAAAGGACTGTTATCCAAAATATATAAAGAACTCTTGAAACTCAACAATAAGAAAATGAATAACGTGATTAAAATGTGAGCCCAAGACCTGAACAGACACCTCATGAAAGAAGATATACAGATGACACATAAGCAGTAAAAAGATGCTCTTCAGCATATGTCATCAAGGAATTACAAATTAAAATAACAAAATGGCTATTACTAGGTATTAAAATAGCTAAAATCCAAAAGAGTGAAAATACCAAATGTTGGGGAGGATGTGGAGCAAAGGGAACTCTTTTTTAAAAATTTTTTTTTAAAGATTTTATTTATTTATTTGAGAGAGAGAATGAGATAGAGAGCATGAGGGGGGGGAGGGTCAGAAGGAGAAGTAGACTCCCTGCTGAGCAGGGAGCCCGATGCGGGACTCGATCCCGGGACTCCAGGATCATGACCTGAGCCGAAGGCAGTCGCTTAACCAACTGAGCCACCCAGGCGCCCCAAAGGGAACTCTTATACATTGCTGACGGTAATGCAAAATGGCATAGCTACTTTGTAAGACATTTGACAGTTTCTTACAAAGCTAAACATAGTCTTATACAATCCAGCAATTGAGCTTCTTGTTATTTGTTCAAGAGAGTTGAGACCTTATGTCCACACAAATACCTACACATGGCTGTTTACAGCAGCTTTCTTCATAATTGCCAAAACTTGGAAGCAACCAAGATGTCCTTCAGTAGGTAAATGGATAAACAAACTGGTACATCTGTAAAAAAGAATATTATTTAGGGCTAAAAAGATAAGAGCTATCAAGCTACAAAAATATATGAAGGAATCAAACCAAATGAAAGAAGCCAATCTGGAAAGATTGCACGCTGTATAATTCCAATTACATAACATCTGGAAAGGCAAAATTACAGAGTCAGTAAAAAGACCAGTACCTGTCAGGGGTTTGGGAGGTGGGAAGGAGGAATGAATAGGTGGAGCACAGAGGATCTTGATGATACTGTAACAGTGGATACATTCATTATACATTTGTCAAACTGCAGAAAATGTACAACACCAAGAGTAAACCCTGCTGTAAACTATGGACTTTGGGTGATAATGAAGTATCAATGTAGTTTCATCAATTGTAAGGAATATTGGTGGTGGGGGAGGCTAGCATGTGTACATGTGTGTGTGGGGGGGTACCTAAAACTGCTCTAAAAAGTAAAGTTAAATTTTTTAAAGCAAAAGCAGTTTCACAATGTTTATATATAACTTTCTAGCTCTTATAATTTTGTAGCCCCCTGTGGGTAGCATGGTTAGAATCATTTAAGAAGCACAAAACAAGAGCCACAATAATTTATTTAAAAGGAATTCTGTTATTTACCCACATTTTCTAAACAACATTCAAGACCAATTCATAAAACAAAATGGCACTTCTAAAACATTGGTTTCTCTACTCTCCATTTCTTCTGTACCCCAAAGCTACCCTGGAAATTCTCACATGATAAAATTTTATTTCTGCTACCTGATTCACTTTTTTTTTCCCCTCCCTCTCCTCTTATCCCTTCTTTCTAAGACCCTACTATATTATCAATTAACCTCATACTCAAAAAGCAAGATATCCTTCTCTTTAGCAGGGGGAAATGGAAATAGTTTTATACTATTTGTTAGAGGGACAAGGTTGTGAATACTCTCATATGAATTATTTTTATCCTGTCACCTAAGAAATAGAAATGTCATGATTTGGTGATTGAATGGACCTAAAGGGGTAAAAATTGCCCAAAGACTGCAGGCTTTCAGTCATTCATTTAATACGTTTGAGTGCTTACCAAGTGTCAGATGTATTATCCACCTGACAAACACTACCTCTGCTCTTCAAAAGCAAGGAGTATCTATTCTGTGACACATTTGAATACAAAGCCAATTACAATAGAGCATGGTAAATACAATACTAGGGCAAGTACAAAGTTATATGGTAGCAAAGGTGTGGGAAGAGAAAATGAGTAGAATGTAATATATTATTTTTGAAATGTCTGTGAGATATTCAAAAGGAATGTCTCCTACTCTGCCAAATACATCAGAATGGAATTTAAGATCCATGCTGGAATTATAAATTAAGGAGTAAGAAAAGCTATAATATCAAGTGAGAAAGCTAAGGAACAGTGTGTACAGTAAAATGATAGAGTATACCATTAAACCTTTGAACTGAATAAAGTATGGTTAGTGGAAGAGAGCCATGGAAGCTACAAGCAAAGATATACAAATACTTCTGAGCAAGAACTGAATGCTATTTTAAGTCAAGAAATACAACTGAAAATTAACCTTGGTTTTGGTGACCTTAGCAAATGCCCATTGGTGTAATGAAGTCAAGTAAAAGATCAAAGTGAGTTGAGAAGGTAGTAGGGGGTGAACAAGTTCAGAATACCTGCAAGTAAAAAGAAAAAAAAAAGAAAAGTGAAAGAGTTCATAGGAACACAAACTTGGCTGTTATGAGGACTACCTGCTTATTAGCCAAGAAAGAACTCTAAGGATATGCTGTGAGATTTCAGAGAAAGGAAAGAGTCCTGCAGACTGACGTCATTAGGAGAGGATGTAGAGAGGGAAGTCAATTGTTCTAATCACTGATGGATGAGAGATTTGGATTTTGAGGAGGAAAGAGATTTGAAAGAGAAGAGAAAACAAAGATCCAGGATCAGGCGGGGGAGTGACGACCGATTTTGCCCTCAGAATCCCAATGCAGTGTTCATTTTCTGTGCTTTTCTCTATACATTTTAGTTAAATCAACTTATAGCTAGCAGCAATAAAATGATTGCTATCAACTGGTAATTGCTTTGGTTTAGTTCAATAATCCTTTTTTAAAAACCATTATTATATTTAGTATGGATCTGCATCCTTGTTAATTGTCTCAGCAGACAATCATGGAAGCAGTTACCCATGACACATAAAATGCTCACTTAGCCCTCATATTCTTACAGGCAAGGAAACTCCAAGATACAGAGATGAATGAATGAAACTACAATGTGGAAAAGTTCTTCTTGACCTATTACTGAGTAAGAGAGGAAGAAAATTAATTTTGCCTAACATTTAACATTGAAATTTAACTTCAAGAAATCAGAAAGGAATTTATTAAACTATAAATTATAAAATTATATTAAATCATCTCTGTGAATAGAATATGTCACTAACAGTACTACACTTATATTCACAAGTTACATTAATATCTAGCATCTCTTAGAAGATCTACTTTTGATGTTTTTATTATTCTCTTACTGAATTTAGGTACGTTATCACTTGGTCACTATCATAGAATTTGCTTCAGAAAGAACAAAAGATTACTATCCCTTAAAATTCATTTATCTCAACGATCATTTCTCTACCACCAACTTTCTTACCTAGGAACTCCTAATGCAGTCCTGTTAATCATAAATGGGAGAAAATTTAGATTGGTTTGGAGCAGTATAACTGATGTGTACTACCTAGTTTATAGGAAGTTCTAGTGAGGATAGTTTTTTCCATTATATTATCTCACTATCAGGATGTTACCATGGAAAACACACACTACTGACTTTGAGCTTCTTGTTATAATAATAAACCCTTTTCAAATGGGCCCTCTTTATCTTATGTACAGATATAATATATATTTCTCAGGTACAAACAGATATAATTACCAATTATCAAGTTGTTATTCAAAGAACTCAAGGAATGAATAAATGGAAAATTTAATGCACCAAAGGCAAAACTTGTCCGGCGTCACATGGCTAATGTGAACCCACATTTTCTGACTGATTCTAGAGCTCCTCCATTGTGACTGTTCTGCACTGGGGCCCTAAATATCAAGAAGTAGAATTTCATTGCCATGCACTTATAAAGAACTCTACTGAAATGGAAATACTTATCATTTTCTTTTGGTGATTTATCTCATAACTGTAGATTTTATAAATCTTTTCGTTACTATTTCCATTTTTTACTTATTTCTCTTATTTCAGAGCATTCATGATTTTACACAGCACAAAACAGTCAGATAATTCTTTTTTTTTTTAAGATTTTATTTATTTATTTGAGACAGAGAGGATAAGAGACAGAGAGCATGAGAGGGAGGAGGGTCAGAGGGAGAAGCAGACTCCCTGTCGAGCAGGGAGCCCAATGCGGGACTCGATCCCGGGACCCCAGGATCATGACCTGAGCCAAAGGCAGTCGCTTAACCAACTGAGCCACCCAGGCACCCTGGTCAGATAATTCTTTACCAAAGGGAGACATGCTCCATTCAATTTCACTGATAATCTGTGCTTTTTTTTAAAAAATCTAATTGCTTCATATTTTATGTTATTTTAACTTTTAGATACTGCAGAATAAAACACCATCTTGGCCATCAACCAGAAATAAAATGGGTGGTCACGTGTAAATATATCCCATATAGCATTTCCTCCTCCCACTCAAAACTAATCCAGGATACACAGTTCTGGAAGTTTGGAAAAAGACGTAATAAAAACTTATGGGGAGAGACTTGGAGTGATTTCAAACATTCTGCTACTTGTCAGAGGCAATGTTTCTTGAGATGCTCCTATTTTAATACTTGATGACTGGAATCTAGAATTATTACAAACGTTACTTAAAACGATGTGAGGCACTGTACCGAAATAATTCACTTAGCAAGCCTATTTGATAGAAAATACTGTGATAATTTGAAATGTAAAACATTTTGATCTTCAAAATATCTTTGGGAAAAAAATAGGAGGAGTGGTCTGGTTTTATATAAGGAAACTTTAAGGTCAATTTAAGACACACCAACACATTTGTGACAAAACTTAAAACATAACTTGTATCTTTTTATTCTCAGTCTGAGTCAACATTAGTAATTTGGAGAAGTCAAATCTATTGTCCAGAGGCTTCTGTGGAAGCAGTTCTTGCCATGAGTGGGAGTGAGGTGGTAGTTAACAAGCTCTCCTGTCTTTCTCCCTGTGTGATTACAAGAGGTATGGAGAAGCCTCTAGAATGTACATTCTGCCCACCTAAAACTTACACAAGCACTTGTTAGAAAACTGTTCGATAAATTTGAAGTAAACAATTGGGTACAATTTTGTAGCAGCATAGTTTCTGCATGTTTGCATGGTTTCCACATGTAAAAAAAAAACATTTTTTTTTTTTCATTTTCCCTATTCCTTTTTTCCCCCCAGAGATATCTTGAAGGTCAACAAAATGTTTTACATTTTATAACCCCCAGTATTTTCTACCAAAGAGGCTTCCTAAGTGAATTATTTTGGTTCAGTGCCTGGCATTCTTTTAAAACATTCATAAATAACTTCTGTAATAATTCTAGAAAATATATCAATATAGACACTACATGAAATATTTTTTAGTGTTTTACTAGATAAAATTGCAAACTAAGTAACATTTGTATTTGTTTTAGTTCTATCCAGTTTCAGTTTCCGAATCTTTGCCTTCTTGTCTTCTTCTAATCCTATGTTTTTCCTTACACCAGCAGGCAAGAAAATCAAGATAAACTATTTTAGCACTTTTTTTCTGACAGTATTTTCTTCTGGTTTATGGTCTGTTTTCCTTAAGATATTTGAATGTGAGCTAATTTTTGGAATTGTGATGAGTCAGATTAAAATGTTAGTCAATGATCTCTGATCCTTTAATTTACATATAATATTATTAATATTCATATATAATAAAAATACAGGAAAGACAGTGCAAAAAAGTGATTTAGATCATTACCTACAAGTGAAGGGGATTGGAAATAGTCAATACTCATCACTAGGGGTTGCTTTACATCAGTACAAAATGTTACCTTGCGGGCCAAAGTCAGAGTACTGATGCATGTAATTAATACTTAATTCCATTAATTTAACACCTCTCATGTTTCCCACTTTGTACTAGGAACTTCATATTTATTATCACATTTAGCTTTTCCAGCAGTTCTATGAAGTAGGTATTATTATCTCCATTCACAGATCATGAATATGAGGCACAGAAGAGTTAATAAGATTTTTCAACGTTATATTACACGTAAGGGTGAAGCTAGAGTTAGAATCCAACTTTGGTGGAATTCAGCATTACCTCTTGCCTTCTATTATGTCATGATGCTAGCGCATCTTTAAATCAATTCACATTTGTTTACATAACTGCAATTCTTCTCTAATAGGGCTTAAACTTCACAACTCAGCCAAACAATCTCTGTATTCTTTATCATTTAAAAGTTCATAGAAGCTAGAAGTATCTTTCTTATTCATGCAACTAATCTGTAGAATTTTCTTTCTTGGACTGGCTCAAAAGAGTAGCAAAACTGACATGTTTAAATTTTTAAAAATCAATCCTTCACTTAATTATTATTTTATTATCTTCAACAAATTATACACCTAGTAAAATTACCCTTTTGTGAAAAGTTGCTTTTACATTCTAGAGTATGTCCTGAGTAATACATTCCTGCTATGTAATTTTACCCAATCGTTATTTAACTTGAGATTTGTTGACCAGTCTTCTAACCAACTGCTAGAGCTTGTTTTTAGGTGGGTAGCATGATCACTGTAAAATCTTCATCCACACTCCCTTATAATTACATAATGAAAAACATAAGGAACCTCGGTAACCATCTCCTATTCAAGGCAGAAATACCTTCCAGAGAGGTCTTCTGGATAAGTAGCACTCCAACCTGTGGTGGTTGCTTTGATTGACTGGAATCTCACTGATTTTAGGATGTATTGTTATTCCTGATTTTGCATAGAAACAGCCTCCCAGTATCTTTCATATGTTAGCCCATTGGTGTCATATAATATAAAACAAATTCCTCTTTCATAAAAAAAAATTCTGCCACATATAAAAGTAACTATACTGTTCTTCAACAGTCCCTTTTTTTTCCTTTAAATATTATTTCCTCAACTGTTGCTCATACAACATGCCTCACATTTTACATATATCAAATGCTTGCTATTTGCCTGTAGGTCAAGAACTCCCTAAGAAGTCCTGCTATCAAAATATTTTGGTTAACTGGGGCACTGATACATATTCACCATATTCACACCTTAAGGTAATAGGTACCATAATACAACTGTGAGAGGGGAGCAGGGACAACGATCTCCTGTGGGAGAAGGTCATAGAAGACTGCTCCTAATATGAGATGGCAGGAACCTGACATTGACAAATAGGCCACATGATGTCAGACCTCTGCCAAGGAAGATTACTGATCTTTGTTTTCTTGACTTCGGTACTTTGATTTCATTAATTCATTTTAAGTTTTCATTAACATTGTATTAGACTTATCGTATTTTTGGTTCTTGTTGAGTTTGAAGTACTTTTATAATTGGTGAATTTTTAAAAAAATATTTAAAAACTCAATAATTACATTTATCCCTCTACAATAGCAATTTTAATCTATTATATCCAGCCAACTGAGTGATATTTGGAATGCTGGTTCTTATACCCACTGATTTGTGAGAGTGAGACAGGGGACTAGTTCTTCTGTCACGTAAATTCCAACAATAGCATTGACTTTCAAGCTATAGGGAAAAATACAGTAGTTTGAGATATTTACTCACTACTTTTTAAATACCTTAGAAATGTAAAGAGTAGAAGCAAAGTTGAGAATTACATTTTCTAAAACTGATGGTCTTTCTGCTTCACAGAGAAAGCAACATTAAATAATGTGCCATCTCCTAAAACTCTACCAAACAATTTTACAGAATTGAAGATAATAATCAACTGGTAGAATAAAAATTCAGCTTGTCAGCTAGCATATTATAGTAAGTTGTTGCTCCTTGTCACATTTTTCTACAAGATTGAAGCAATATTCTGTTTGGCATATAACTTTTAAATAGGTTTTCTGAGTGTCAATTTATCAGAAAGGTATTTACTGACCAGCTCTATGGCTTTCACTAACACCCTTTAACCCACCACCTTGATCTATTCATCTTCATAGTACTTATAGCCCTATCAAAGCATCTTTATTTGTTTACTGCTTGTCTACCACCCCGCCCCAGAATAGAAGGCTCCTGAGAGCTGTTTTCTTCACACTAATATCTTGAATGGTGTCTGGCACATACTTAAAATAATGGATAATAATATTATCATTATCATTATAAACATTATTGAACAAAAATGAAAAGCTATTTTCTCTATTTAAAGTAAAAAATATGTCCAGGTGAAAAATTGAGTAACTTAAGTACTAAATTGAGTTCAACCTCGATTGACCAATTTGAGCATCATTTTTGTGGTTGTTAACAGAATACCCTATTCCAGGGAAAGCAGCTTTGCAAACTGCGATAGTAGGAACTATAATATTTTAGAATTTTTAAAAGATTGCCTGTGTTTTATTTTACTAATTATAGTATGCAAAATCAGTTGGATTGACATAACTATTAGAGAAAGACTGATTGGAAAACAAATAAAATTTAAATTTAAATTCTCATTATTCATTTGCACTTTAGAGTAATGAATAGAATTAGGACTTTTATATGTGTTCACAAGAGCATATGCATCTCTGCATCTGTTTCCTTTCCTTGTATTAATCCTTAGTGCAGCTATATTTATTTCTGAGGTTTGATTTCTACGTAGGTGTGAAAGACTATTCAGTACCTCAAGAACTCTTTTGAGATGTCTGATGAAATATGACAAATTCTGTGGATCAGCAGTCTACAATTGAATTTCTGATTCAGGAATGGAGTCAAGCCAAAGCATGTTAATGTGCAAAATAGCTTTCCCTTCTCTCTCCTTCTTCCATTAGTATAGCAGTCAGCCTTTGGGCTGCATATGAATGCTACTATGTTTAAGCTACTAAATATAAAAATGATTTATGGGGATTTAAAGTATCAGTAAAAGGATTATTTAGATTTATTATTATTATATTTTTGCCACTAAGCTGCATTTGCTGCATGAAAAAGATTCCATTGCCAATGAAAGGGAAGTATATAGGAAGGAAGAAAAAGGATTCTACTTAAAGAATTTAGTAAATTAAATAGGAATTCATAGATGGGAGAACAGCCAATATTTTAAGATTGACATCTCTACTTCTTTGACATGAATTTCCCATCCCATCTTACCTTTCTTTTATTGTTCAGTGTACTTTACCTACTTTTTATGTGCATTTTTCCCACCTACCCCCATGTTCAAACTGGGCCATTAGATAAATAATCACTACTATGCTAAACATGAGTGGTTTGCTCCTGGACTTGGCAAGAGAGTATTGAAGCTGATGTTGCCAAAATGAACAGAAAATAAAAACAAGAAAGAAAGGGATGAGAGAAGGAAGGCAGAAAGGCAGGAAGGAAGACAGGAAAGTAGGAATGGGGGAAATAAATAAGGAAAAAGGGAGAGAGGAGAAAATGAAGAGAAAGAGGAAAAGAGGAAACAGAGGAAGGAAAGGGAAAGAAGAAAAAGGAGAAAAAGAAAGAAAGAAGAAAGAAGCACTGAACAGTGATTAAAGAAGTATATCTACGTTTACTTTTTTCTTGAAAATCCTGAACCTGGCCAGCTGACTTTCAACTTCCACCAGGTTATGACTGAAGATAAGTTCCATTAAAGGCTTTTAATAAGGAGGTTAAATATTTTAAATAAAGCACAACACAAGTTCATCTGATGGTAGAATGTCTGAAAAGGGGACTATCTTTTAATTGGGAGGAAAAAAAGAAATGTTTGTGCGTACCTCTGTGTGCGTGTGTGTGTTAGCTTACTAAAAATTGCCTCTTTATTGAGTGCTTCAAATATTTAAAACAATAATTTCAAAGAAGTGTAAAAATTGAGACTGGTACAGAAGTCTCAATTCTGCAATTTAATGGAGTTATCACTTTTGTTTTCTAAGATACCCTGAGTACACCATCAAATTAAGTTCTCAAGCATCCAAACATAGTCTTTTTAACCTTTATTTTCTTCTCACATATTTCCTTAGTTCTAATTAATTAATTATGATTATCATTTAGTATTAGTGAAGTATATTTCTTGAAAAAATACTTCTGAAGTGGTCTATATATGCAAATTTCCTTAATGAGTAACTTGAAAGGCAATATTTAGTTTGTTATATTCAGGTTGTTTTGTTATAGTTTTTTTCATGGCCTGAATTATATGGGTAATCATGAATATAAACAAATTATAAGAAGGTAAAGGAAATAAATATATCAGGGAAAACATTTACATCAGTAGGAATGGAGAGTAAGCTACTATTCACATTTTTTAAAGATTTTATTGTTAAGTAATCTCTACACTCAACCTGGGGCTCAGACTTACAACCCCAAGATCAAGAGTTGTATGCTCTACCAACTGGGGAGTCAGGTGCCCCACTATTCACATTTTTAAAAAATCTATTTGTTTTGAAATGTACAAAGCCACTGATGTGTTTGGGTTTCATTATCAGACTGTTTTGGGCTTTGGGAAAATCTGTTATCAATTCAATATTATTCTAAAAAATTTAGATTTGTCAACTCTAGGATGTGATAGCATTCCTTAGAAAATTGAGATAAAGGAAGCTTGGAAATAGGATTGTATATGTAAAAGTTCTGCATTACAACTGACACCTCTAACTTCTGAGGCTTGCTGAAATAACTTTAAAAAGAGTGCATTTAACACTCTCTGTAACAGCATAGGTGAAAGTTTCCTGAAGTGTTAAAGAAAACGTTGGCTAAATGTTATTCAGTGATGGCTGAAGGCAGTAGCATTGTCTACGCCTGACCCATTTCTCTCACTTCCTACTTATTTGGAGTACATAATGGTTGAGGGTTAACTTTCTTTCATTCTCTACCTTCATAAGATATATGCTACAATGGTTTTAGTATGTCTACTTCTACTGTAAATTTTACTAAGTGAGTTACTTTCATAAAACCTTCCCACTTCTTCCTTTGGACACGTATCCATTAGGGGCATCTCTGAACACTCTGCCATCACCAAGATAATGGTTAGATGATGCATCTCATTTTTGTTTCTTTTTCTGCTCTTAGGTATAAACTCTATTTTATAGGACTTTCTGCTGGGTTTATTTACATTTTTCATCAGAGCAAGCTTTATAAAGAAGAAAACTTCATTACTTTAAGATTTTACTCTAGTCAAAAAGTATATTTGTTCTTGAATGTCCCATGGTTTGTACTAGAGAAAAAAAAAAAAGTTACACTTCAGGTTAGACTTTGAACATAATGCATTATCAATGAATTTAGCCCAGAAAGAATTAGCCTTCTGGGTGCACAGCGTCTCTGTCTTGGCTTCTAGCCAAGGCTGATATTTTAGCTTTGTTTTATAAGTTTCCCCAGCTGCTTTCCTAATCTGGGGAGGCAGCATCCGCTAGAATCTTCTAGTTTGAACAAAGCATGCTAAATGCTTCTGTGTTCTCCCTGAGTAGTTGTTACTCAGGGAACACAGAAAGTTTGATCTTTGGATTTTATTCTCAATGGCACCTTTCCCACTCAAACAGAATGTGCAAGGGGATCATATAAACATTAGACCTACTGAGGACAAATATTTCACTGGTTCAGAAGCATTTCTTTAGCATTTTTAGGAAGTAAGGTTAGCACTGAGACTTGAACTAAGAAACTAATTTTATTTTAAATCCAATTACAGAATGATTTTTGGGTAGGAGAAGAGAATAGGTGTAACAGTTTTGATACTCAGACAAAATAAAAAATTGTCCTTTTTTGAGGTGAATACATATATAAACATGTATATTTTATTTTGATGATCACATATAGAAATTCCAAATTATGATTTTAAATATTTATATATAAAATAGTTTCCATTTACTTCATTTTGATATTTAAGGAAAATCATTTAAATGGACCCATTTCTTCAAGAATAACTTCAGTTGGCAGAAAACAAAATGCAATTTATATACGTTTGCAAGTGTATCAAAAAGAAAACAAATGTCAAAATCCTCATGAAGTTTTTGGCTTTTTAAAAAGTTTTTATTTAAATTCCAGTTAGTTGCCTTTTTAAAAAAATTAAGAATGATGCCTGAGTTTGTAAATTACATCTATATTTTCTCTCTAAAAGAGGTGATTTTCATGTTATAGTTATTCAGTCACACACGTTACAATTTTTTCAAAGGTGTCTAAGCATCAATCTTAGTTATGATCAAATGTCATTAAGATACAGTAAAAAAAAACTATTCTGCTTCATGTTCAGTTTCTAAAAATGTCTTAGCTTATCATGAGACTTCTATCATAAGTACTCTGTGATATTAATCATTATAAGGTAAATATTCATAGGATTTGTTATTATAAAAATGTCACAGCAGATGTTAAGTGGTATTAAATACCCATTTTTCTATTGAGATAAATGGTAAGTAGCAAATATATTTTTCTTACTAATCGCTTATTTTTTTAAATGAATTCCAGTTGCAGGTTTCAACTGCTTAGATTTTATATTCTCTACATACATTTGCTTCATGAAAAAAAGAAAATGACCAACATAGCACCAACCTGGCATCTGGAAATAGCTAATTGACATATTTTTAATAGAAGAATATAAAATTACTATTTTGAGATAAAACATTTTAAATCTGTGGAGAAAGAAATAACTGCCTCCTGGTTTTGGAGAAATTCAACTAATTACAGTAACTTTTGTCTTCATTAATTTCCTTTTGTGGCAAGAAACTCACAGGATTTGAACCATGCAGTTGGGGAGAAAGTGAATTACTAAAATCACTAAGAAAGCACATTAATAACTTTGTATGCCATGTACTTTAAACATTTAGGCTCTTTAGTTGATGAAAAATATTCTGATAGAAGACATCATGAAAGCAAAAGGTGAATTTGAAAGACAAAATAAAGTATAAACTACTGAAACTTTTTCAGAGTTCTATTAGAACTCACAGTATATATAACCTATCATAATAACCCATATCATCACTTGAAAATACCATGATGATAACTCTGAAAAATATAGTAGCTTATTAGTCAGGACAAATTATAAAGAAAATACAGGTTTAAGGTTTCCTTTTTATTTGGCTTTCTCTAACAGAGATATTGGAAGGGATGAATAAAAGCATACTTAGTATTTCTTATTTTCCAACTTAATCTGTATATGAGGAATTTGGAGGTATTTACAGGTATAGCATAAAGCTGTTCTTGTGCTCCTGGGAATCTGTGTTTATGGCATATGACATATATTACTCCAAGAATTTATTTTCCTTTCCTAATAGGACCTAGTAGAAAAGCATCTATTTCTTTAAAGGCAATTTATGTCTGCATCATACAATTTCAAACGTCTGTGACAGCTGTTTTTCTAAAGAGGACCATTAGAACAGAGCATGCCTAGAAATCTCAGGTCCCAAAGAGAGGAGTTCCCATCTTGAGCAATTTGAATGCCATGTTATCAGTAACACTTTTCAGGGAAACATTTATAACCACACAGTTTGAATGCTGAGTTTGTAAAATGGGCATTTTCAATATGAAAGGCTAAAACTGTTATCAAGTGAGTTGTTTATTACGCAAATGTTCTGAACACAGTTTAAAATATTTCAGGTTCTATCTCTTATTTTAGGCAGGACTGTATTTTCCATTTGTAGTGCAAATATAACTTCTACAAAGAGTAATGACAGATAAGCACACACATGCTGAAAAGAGAGATTGAATGTGGTCTGAAACTAATGCCTGCTTCTACATAAATTTTTCACAAATAAAACTTTATTGTGTTCAACTTGTTTACATAGCTAAGCAACATATATTCCTTTATTGCACACACTTCAGTTTCAGCAGAGTAAGCAATAACTTACCTAGAGAAGCAGTTCAATTTGTTTTTCTTATTCTAACTTGAATTTATCCCGAGTTAGAAAGTGAGATATCCAGTATTCAGATTCACTCGGCTCCAGGTTAACTAGAAGGAGCTTTCAGTGCAGACAAGCTGCCTCAACAATATTCCGAGAGCGCTTTTTAGCTCCAATCCTAGTATCTGAACTCTTCCAGCAGAGTCTCTTTTTATTTATACACACATTGTCCTTTTCAAAACAAGCAGCCAGCTGGAATGATGCAAACCTCTGTTCAGCACACCGTTAAAACGCAGCTTTCTCCTTGGACACGAGACTTACACCAGGGAGCGGACCGAGTACAGCAGAAAGGCTATGGGAACTATTTAATCACCGCAAGACCAGCTGCTCAGGCTCGGCCGTTGCTACTGCTGCTGAGCTTCTTGTTCAGCTGTAGTCGGTCTTTTCCTCCCTCCCTCCCTCCCTCCCTCCTCTCCCATCTCCAGAACTATAAAGGCAGCCTTTCCGGATTATGATTGGCAGAAACAGCCAATTCCTTCAGCTAATCATCCTCGAGACTTTCAAGGACCTGGAGCTGTTGTGATGTCATGCAGTCAGTGGGATGTTACACATGAATACGTTCCAACAGAAGCTAATTCAGCGATCAGCTGCATTCCTTTCACACCAAGGTGATTGATTAGATGCTCCTTGAGGATTTGCATAATCTTTCATTGTACAGTTGGACTCTTTCCTATGAAACTCGGGGGTAAAATTCCACTTTGCAGCTAGGGCCCTGTACCAAAAGATTCTAGTGGGTAAAAATGAAAAGTTCAAGACAGGGTTTTCTGTGGTAAATGTGTGCCGGTCAAGCACATAAATTATGAATTCAGTAAAAGCCAACGATGAGCAATAGGAAATTTGGAGAAATATCAGTGAGCTACAGACTCCTAAAATTAATCATAATATTTTAGACCATAATAAATGGTAGAAGAAAAGGAGTAGTCCTGTATATGTGTGTGTGTGTGTGCGCCTGCGCGCGTGTTGTAGAGAGTGTTTCATTAGTTTAGGTAAATTACTGGATTGTTATGGAAAGGTTCTTTTCTATTCCCAGCATGAACAAAAAATCATTGCCTCCATGTCTCATTTTTCTACTTGGCAATATAAGGTGAAGATTACCTGCTTTTTGTTCTAAATCATTATTTACTCACAAACGTAAATTGCATTTATTTGCTTTATGTAAAGTTTTTTGAACTTCATTCAAATACACACATGATAAAAGTAAAGTGCTTTAGAATGTTTTTCTTCATTTCGGGATGCATGATTCCCAGGGTTCTTCTTGCTTTGGCACCTTCTTTAGTTTCCACCATTTTAGTTAGTGGAATAAGATGTGCTAATGACAATTCAACACAAACCCCTTATAGGTTAGAGAACAGAGCTACAAACTTTTCTCAAACCCAAAGAGCCCTTCTGGTATAATTGTGTGTCTTTAATTATAAAGAGTTCTACTTGAATTACTGGGACAGTATGATTGACCCTTTCTGTATGTTGCAGGTTGGTGGCTGGGAGGGGGGCTGTCCCTCAAAATACAGCACTTATTGATGATGTGGTCTTTTGGATAAATGATATTAATGGGCCCAGTGCTACTCATGTTATTATCCTGCATAAGGTTTTGAGAGTCAGGTATTTGTACACATATGCTAGATAGAAGATAGAAAAAAAATTCCACCAAATTTAAAGAATATCTACCAGTTATTTTGTAACTTACAAAGACCATCACTAGGTAGATCATAGATCATGTGTCAGTAATTTTTTCAGATGCACAGACAAAAAGTATAATAAAGGAAACATTTATATTTTAAAATTCCTCAAGGAGGAGTCCAGGAACTACTTACTACCTTTTAAGGGTCTTCAGAATGCAGAGATGCATTGGAAGATCAAATCAGAATTTCCATAGTGATACACATCAAAATTCAAAATGGACATATTACAGTTAAATATTTCAATGATGTCTTAATAAAACAATTATTATTAGAACAGCATCATGCCAAACACTAACTGCTGAGAAACAAAATAAAATAAATTAAAAAGCTAATTGGAGATTTAACATTTTATGTAGCTTCTCATACTAAAAATGCCTCTTTATTTATTTTAGTCATCATTCTTGTTTTAGCTATACAACAATGAAAAGAAAAACTTCTTTAAATACTTAAGTTCTTTATCCTAGTAATATATATCTACTTCATAACTCAATAAAGAATGCTACTTCATCAGAGTAATTTCAGTTATTGCAACTAAATGACAACACAGTGATTCTGATCATAAAACCATGGCATTAAAACATGGAATGGGATTTATATCCTCAGCACTGGTAATAACCATAGTTGGTGTTTGATTACAAGTGAAACTTATTGATCAGTTTTTTCTCTGATATTATTCCTTAGACAATATTTGTAGCTAAAGAAACATACATTATTATTTGGAGTGAGTAGAATAATAAAGTGAAAGCATTTTGACAATGTAAAAGCATTATATATAATATTAATGGTGGATATTCTTAACATAAACTTTTAACATAAAATACTTTAAATATCTGGTAAAAACAAAAACATCCGAGAGTCTGATTTCAAATACATAGTAGGAAAAGAAAAAAAATGTACTGTATTTTTCTCATAATTTATTCAGAAATAAAATAATTCTTAGGGGCAGAGGGACCCCACCTGATGTACACATGTATAAATGATGGAAACCAACCACAAATTGCTTTCTTTCCTACTCCTAGGGAAAGCTGGAAAAATTCACACTGCCCATCCTAAACAATAAAAATAAAGTAATCCCAAAAGTACCCTGAATAGTTTGTTCATAATTTCCTTCGTGTACTTTATTTTCTAATGATTGAAAAACGCTTATTTATGAAATTATTAGCTTTTATGATTTCCTAATCTAGTATGTTGGGGAAATGAAGCAAATGATCTTGAGTATTTCCAGGAGGGAATGTAATAAGCAAGAGACAATAGGGAAGAATTATTTTTTCAAAGTGATTTTTTATCATTTTACCTGTGTTCACAATTTATAGACCTTGCACATAAGTCAGATGTAGCATCTTTACAGTTGGCTTGAAATAATATACATTATGCAAAGCATTTATGCAAATGCTCATAGTTGAATTCTATTATTTTTCTTTCGACATTCCATGAAGTCCAATGTAATTTGTCCTCTGTATTAAGACATAGGTCCAGACATATACTAATCATATGTGATCCTCATTAAACTGAGTTGAGTTTATTGAACTAATACATTTTTGGTGTGCCTCATATTTTTTATTCAATTGCTATCAAAGCCTCTTTTTTCCAACCAACTTTCTTTGAAAGTTCAAAAAAGTGTGTCATATTCATGGTTTTGAAATTTTAAAAATGAAAAACTTCAAAACTATCCTCTAATACACACTTAAAATGTACATAAAGCATGTAAAGTATGTATCAGTGCCTATTTATTCAATAGAAGAAACAAAACAGAATCAAGCATGTTTATTAAAAAAGGAAACTCATTTTTTGGTTTTATATGTCAATTGATTTACACAGTCAAAGCCAAAGGGTAATTTTATCTACTAATAAAAATATTATAAGGTCAGAAATATTCAGCAAATTTAACAATTTCTAAAATTCCTACTTATTATTTACTTTCTTATTAACTTTTTTTGTTGTTACTAAAGGCAAGTTTTAAATCCATCCAAAATAAACAGAGATTTGCAAAGAAAATGCTAAGGAAATATTTCCAAGTACCTTGTAATTCCTATTTTGAAAAAACAACCCTTCACATGCATGTACATATTATAAACAGAAGATATAGTTTTAAATATACATTTTTATTTTTCCTTTTTTTACCTCCTTAATTTTGCAAAAATGAGAATTTTGAATAATTACAAGTAATTTAATTTACAATTTAAATTACTAAAGTTTACGCATGCAGGGTTCTATTACTACTGTACCATTTTCTGTCCCTTTTTCTTTCTTTCTTTTCTTTTTTTATCACAAGCTACTTTCTAGTTGTCCTAGCTAACACAAAAAAGCCCTTACTAACTCCTTTTTAAAGGAAAAAGCACGAAGAGAAGAAACTGCTGTGTTCAAAGTTTATGCCTTCAGGGGGAAAAGCCTCTAATTGAGCTATGAGTGACTAATACAAAAACTTCTTTTTGTTTGTTTGTTTTGCTTTGTTTTTTTTTTTAAGAAAAAAAAAAAAAAAAACCTTCTGCAAGTAATTACTCAGATAAGAACTCCTGTGAGAGAGAAGGAGCAGAAAGTCAGCTTTGCTCCATAGAAATCATATACATGGTGAAAAAAAGTAATGTCATATAGCATTACTTACGTAACAAGAAACTCCAGACACAGACTTAAGTGTTATCTTATTACATACCTGGATCTCTTGTTAGCAAGCTATTGAGTGGAAAAAAATGGTAACCGCAGGTTGGAAGAAAGAATCTTCTTGCCAGTTATCACTGTAGTGCATTGTTTTAGCAAAAGAGAAATCAACATGTTAATGCTTCAAATAAATCCTTTGAAGATGCAAAGCTTGATAGGCCAAGTGAGGGAAAAAACAGTCTAAATAGTCCAAGTCCAGTCTGGCTGACAACTGCCTAAAGGAATATGATTTTTAATAAATAGCAGATGTTGGCCAAAACATCACTGAATCACAAAAATCTTTGTTGTGTAATGAAAGGATAGCACACAAGTGAGACTCTGGGTGAGGAGAGACAGTAGAAATTAAATTTACAATTATTCCATGATCTGATCCCTGCTATGAAGTTTTCAGTGAATTTCTCTTTTTGAGGCTACACAACGATGGTTAGAGTTTATAAAGTACGTTAAGTAGGCCACAACTCCAGTGGGAGGCTCTTATCAGAGGAGAATCTTTAAATACCACAAAGTGCTTCAGTATAAATGAGATATCTACAGTAGGCAGGTTCACTTTATTTCTTCATCTCTTTTTCTTTTCTTTGTAATGTGTTTGCCAAAATTTCATTAGGGTTTAATGATAAGTTCCTTTTGAGTTAGACCTTACAAATCAAGTCATTTTATGTCCTCTAATTTAAAGTCCCAAATGTTCAAAGTGAGAAACATACTTGCGGACCACAATCCTAGCATCATGATGATAAATATGTAAAAACCCTTTCAGTCATAATAGGGTATTTTGTTTCCTCTGTTAGCAAATTCCTTTTATCTTAGGTATCCCAATATCACTTGTTTTCTGTCTGCTCTAGTCCTTTGGGGAAAGTCATCTCATTTATGAGCTACTTCTACTAATGCTCTGATCAGCATGGGAAATCTTAATGTTTCACCAAGCCTTTGTAAATCAGTTTCTGTCCTGTTAGCTCCACGGCCTCACTCTAAATTATCATCACTCTGGGATAATTCACTGGATGCTCCTCCTCTTTCTCCAATTTGGTTTCAGTATAGTGATGTTTTTTAGGGCGGTGGTGTTGAGAGAGTTAGTTGTGTGCAATTGTATAAGAACATGACGTTTGAAAGCTAGCCAGCAATGTTTGAAAGTATCCTTTATCCTTGAGAAGCGATACAAGTAAACCTATGAGTTATAATATCCCGAGTCAGGCTGTACTCCATAACCTGTAAGCCCAGCAGTATCTTCTATAACCAACTAGTGGTTAGGTATACAACTCTATATTGCCACCATTATCTGTCTTAGAGACACACACTATTTTTTTTTTATTGAAGTATAGTCGACACACAATGTTACATTAGTTTTAGGTGTACAATATAGTGATTTGACAACTGTATATGTTTGTTATGCTATGCTCACCATAAGACACACACTAATTTTGCATCCTAATTATAATCTTAGCAATAAAATCTTTGTTTTTGGGGAACAGAGATCATATTTTTTTTCTTTTGAGACTTATATTCTCAATGCTTGGATCAGTGCCATGGCACAGAGTATATATTTGCACTTAAATAAAAAAAAACCAAACTTATGAATAAATGAATGAATGAATGAATGAATGGTGGCAACTCAGAGCTAGGAACTGGGGAGAGGGGAGCACTAAGATTTTGCATACAAATATATTTCCAACGCAACCATTGCACCAGTTCTATATTCCACTAATGGAAGAAGCAACAACTAATTTCAAAACAAAGATGCAAAGATGCATTATAAAGCAATTTCCCATGGATTAAAAAAACCCAGATTAGCTTTCCATTTTAGAACCCATGTCATTCAAATCTCCCTAATTTTACTCACGAATAAAATTATTTTAGTAAGAATAAAGTCTTCTTTAAATGTTTCTATTATATACATTTAATTTAATTTGTACTTATAGAATCAAAAAAATGACATTGTCATTTCTAAATGCTCCATCATATAATATGATTCGCCTGTCTTCTATATTATGATACGTATCATATTATTTTAGGGCTTTAATTGAAATTTTCCCTTTCTGAATAGGAGTTATCATACATAAAATGGTTATAAATTAACTGGGAATAGATGCAGTACTCTGAACACAGAAATATTTTACTAAAAGAACAAAACAAATACTTGAATATAATATAATTTAAATAGAATGAAGTAAAAGGAGTTACATAACAAATTAAGTAAAATAATACTGTAAGCACACTTCATAATAAAAAATGATAAATTTATTTGCCAGCTCAGCTGTTTATATCTTTTAGAAGATAGGGAAGAGCTCAGCAATTAAATCAAGATGGGAAAAAGAAGCATGTGATGACCACAGAAGTGTATGAAAGAATATACTTACACCCTGCTAAAATCTTCAATATTTCAGGTTCCTATAGAGGGCAATATTGTATAAAAGATGGCGAACCAGGAATCTGCCAATTCATCTCTGTTGATATGCTTTAAAGAAAACCGCTCTTACTATAAATTTGATGCTGTACTTCCCCTCAACTCTGACTAATGCATAAAATGATGCACACAAAAACAGAGCAGAGACTCATCAAAAGCAAAGAAAATTCATTCGGTATCCTACTTACTGGGAGATTACTTGAGTGAATAATCTCCAGTTTCACCTATAATTGGACTCCATCCCTGAATCTAGGTAGTAGATTGCAATCTATCATATAGTCATTTAGTCTAGTAGAAATATTAATGAAATAGTGCCTTCCTCAATGCCTGGAAAAGAAAGGTAAGCCACAAATAAGATGAAAGCCATGTCTGTATTTCAAATCAAGCATCACTGAATCACAAAAATCTCTGTTGTGTAGTGAAAGGGTAGCACATAAGTGAGACCCCAGGTGAGGTGGGAGAGGACAGTGGAAACTAATCAGGGTTACAACCATAGTGTAGGGATGGGGTGTGGAGAATGCAAAGTTATACTTAGTTATGGTTGCTTTGCCATAAGTCCCTTCCCGTCAGAGACGCTAAATATAATTACAACTTGAAGCATTTACCTTCAAATGACTTTTATAGTAACTGCTAATTTGTACTGAGCTTATACTGAAAGCAGTGAAGGAGGCATGGTCTTACTTTAAGTATCCAATTATTTATAGATTTTAATACACGTGGTGATATGGAGTACATGGAATTATGGGGCATGCTCTGGTGGTCTATCAGCTATGACTCAGATGCAATTCTAAAAGAGAGATGGCTTTCTATGTTCCCCTTGTTATGGGATGTCCTTTCCAAGATAATTTTGATGATATCATATCAGAAGTACTTTAAGGCTAACATAAATGAATTAAAATGAGTAAGATGATAAGTCATATTTCTAGCTCCTTAGTCATAAGAAATAGAAAACTAGACTTTTTATTTAGGATATCTCTTTGTACATAAAGGTCAAATCAGAGTAGAATGAATTGTTTAGTTCAAGTTGTCATGCTAATCTTTAAAATAAAATTTATTACTTATTAAGCACAACTTTTCAGGTCTAAATAATTTAATATTCCCCAGTCAGCCAAACTAAGGGGTATGTGTGTGTGTGTTTGCAATTAAGCAAAAACTTGTCCCAGATTTCTAACAGTCTGGCTTATATCCCTATCTCGTATTTCCAGATTTCCTTGGAAGAAGTTATTCCTCCAGCATTAATCACTGTCTGGCCTGGCCCTTCTCTCTTTACTGTTACGGTGATGTATGGAAGGAGGCTATTTGTTAAACTTGATATTCTCAGTCGTGGCTGTCAGCAGAAGCTTGTTTCAATATGCCTGCTTATATAATACATTCAATACCAAAATTATGTTATCTTCAAATCATTTTTAAAAAGTACTTCAGAACAAAAGATTTTCTCATAGATTGTTGTGAGTCTCACAATGATCCTGTGACTAGTATAGTATTGTCTACACTGTACAGGTTAGAACATTGAGACACAAGCAGCAAATCTGGAATCTGCAAGAACACTGATTGATTCCTAGCCTTGTTATCTTTTCACTGTACCAAAAACTTTCTCTGAATGGATCTAGTCTAGAGAATGATCTTTTATATAACTCTGTATGTCGGGTGGCCTTTCAGGTGGCCCTCTAAAACCTTATCAACAGAGATGAATTGGCAGATTCCTGGTTCACCATCTTTTATACAATATTGCCCTCTATGGGAACCTGTAATACACTAGGTGAAATATAGATGAGAGAGGAATCAAGCTCTCAATATTTCAATATGGCAAGTTAGCAATAATTTGGCAGGATTCAAATTTCAATATCTACTCCACAAATACCTTGTATGCAAAAACCTACCTAGTATCAGAACTGGTCTAAAGGCCTATGTAGCGAGAAGGATTTAAAGCTAGGCTTTAAAAAACCTAAGAAGTATGGGGAATCACAGTCACTGAAATATACTAATGGAGGAAATAAAATGGGGGAAATTTGTAAGATTCAATTTTCTGTATACTTTTTTTTATTATGTTATGTTAATCACCATACATACATCATTAGTTTTTTATGTCGTGTTCCATGATTCATTGTTTGTGTATAACACCCAGTACTCCATTCAGTATGTGCCCTCTTTAATACCCATCACCAGGCTAACCCATTCCCCCACACCCCTCTAGAACCCTCAGTTTGCTTCTCAGAGTCCATAGTCTCTCATGGTTCGTCTCCCCCTCCGATTTCCCCCCCTTTCATTTTTCCTGGCCATTTGGATGTCTTCTTTGGAAAAATGTCTGTTCATGTCTTCTGCCCATTTCTTGATTGGATCATTTGTTCTTTGCATGTTGAGTGTAAGAAGTTCTTTATAGATTTTGGATACTAGCCCTTTATCTGATATGTCATTTGCAAATATCTTCTCTCATTCTGTCGGTTGTCTTTTGGTTTTGTTGACTGTTTCTTTTGCTGTGCAAAAGCTTTTTATCTTGATGAAGTCCCAATAGTTCATTTTTGCCTTTGCTTCCTTTGCTTTTGGCGATGTTTCTAGGAAGAAGTTGCTGGGGCTGAGGTCGAAGAGGTTGCTGCCTGTGTTCTCCTTTAGGATTTTGATGGACTCCTGTCTCACATTGAGGTCTTTCAACCATTTGGAGTCTATTTTTGTGTGTGGTGTAAGGAAATGGTCCAGTTTCATTCTTCTGCATGTGGCTGTCCAATTTTCCCAACACCATTTGTTGAAGAGACTGTCTTTTTTCCATTGAACATTCTTTCCTGCTTTGTCGAAGATTAGTTGACCCTGGAGTTGAGGGTCCATTTCTGGGCTCTCTATTCTGTTCCATTGATCTATGTGTCTGTTTTTGTGCCAGTACCATACTGTCTTGATGCTGACAGCTTTGTAATAGAGCTGGAAGTCCGGAATTGTGATGCCACCAGCTTTCTTTTCTTTTTCAACATTCCTCTGGCTATTCAGGGTCTTTTCTGGTTCCATACAAATTTTAGGATTATTTGTTCCATTTCTTTGAAAAAAGTGGATGGTATTTTGATGGGGATTGCATTGAATGTGTAGATTGCTCTAGGTAGCATTGATATCTTCACAATATTTGTTCCTCTAATCCATGAGCATGGAACATTTTTCCATTTCTTTGTGTCTTCCTCAATTTCTTTCATGAGTATTTTATAGTTTTCCGAGTACAGATTCTTTACCTCTTTGGTTAGATTTATTCCTAGGTATCTTATGGTTTTGGGCACAGTTGTAAATGGAATTGACTTCTTAATTTCTCTTTCTTCTGTCTTGTTGTTGGTGTACAGGAATGCCACTGATTTCTGTGCATTGATTTTATATCCTGCCACTTTACTGAATTCCTCTATAAGTTCTAGCAGTTTTGGGGTGGAGTCTTTTGGGTTTTCCACATAAAGTATCATATCATCTGCAAAGCGTGAGAGTTTGACTTCTTCTTTGCTGATTTGGATGCCTTTGATTTCTTTTTGTTGTCTGATCTCTGTGGCTAGGACTTCTAGTACTATGTTGAATAGCAGTGGTGATAGTGGACATCCCTGCCGTGTTCCTGACCTTAGGAGGAAAGCTCTCAGTTTTTCCCCATTGAGAATGATATTCTGCTGTGGGTTTTTCATAGATGGCTTTTATGATATTGAGGTATGTACCCTCTATCCCTATACTCTGAAGAGTTTTGATCAAGAAAGGATGCTGTACTTTGTCAAATGCTTTTTCTGCATCTATTGAGAGGATCGTATGGTTCTTGTTCTTTCTTTTATTAATGTATTGTATCACATTGATTGATTTATGGATGTTGAACCAACCTTGCAGCCCAGGGATAAATCCCACTGGGTCGTGGTGAATAATCCTTTAATGTACTATTGTATCCTATTGGCTAGTATTTTGGTAAGAATTTTTGCATCCATATTCATCAAGGATATTGGTCTGTAATTCTCCTTTTTGATGGGGTCTTTGTCTGGTTTGGGGATCAAGGTAATGGTAGCCTCATAAAATGAGTTTGGAAGTTTTCCTTCCAATTTTCTGTATACTTTCATTTAAACTATACAATATATTTTTCTGGTTTGAAAAAAGAGAGGTCAACCAGAGGATATTTCATATCTACCCATGCTATTACTGGTTGTCAAATTACACATACACACACAAAACTGAAACAAGTTTCATAAAACAATTCTTATTATAACTATGTGAAGTGAATTTGATGCTTTCTTTTTGTTCTATTCCTTTCCTTTCCTTTCCTTTTCATTCTATTCCATTCCATTCCATTCCATAAACATTTTAAAAATGCTGACCTTGTTCTATTAATGTAAAGTGCATGTAATGAGTCATGGCCTGCTTTTGAAAGATACAAATCTGGATTCATTATATATCTGTACAATACTGAATATAAAAAAGATCGAGTAATTTCCATGTTTTTATAATTGGAGCTTTCCCCCCTAATTTTTCCATTTAGCTATTTTTATAACCTTAAGAGAACACCTTTAGTATTTCACGAAGTGACTATCAATGGATCATGTTATTCTTTGGAGAATATAGAGCCAAAGAGGCAGACCAGTTTAACATATGAAGACAGAAACAAATGGAGCTTTCAATTATACACTTATAACATTGGTCTCTTAATGTAGAGAACAACAGAATAACTAGCATATTAATACTCTGTAGGACTTTAATTGTTTGCAATTATAAATTTATAGACAAACACTTAGAAATCCCAAACTTCCAATTACGGGGAGAAATGAGTTGCCAAAAAGCCATAGAAGGAAGCACTCTGTATTTTTTCATTATTATTTGTGGGAAAACACAAGTGTATACTTCATTGCATCATAGAAATCTTACTGCTACCTTATAACGCTAGAATGATTTGAGAGTGCCACTAATAAGCACATTTTAGTTGTGTACTGTCTGTAGTGACAGTATTTCCAACCCAACTCTAAAGTTAACAAACAAACAATACTTTTCTTTTGTGAAATGTGCAGCTATAATTTGAGGGGGAAAAAAAAATCAGTGCTTCAAAATTAAAAAAAAAAAAATGTAGTGGAATGCATTATTGACCCTACTTCTTTATTCCTGTCAGTATTAAAGCCCTCTGTCATGTGACTTTGTAGTTCCTCCCAATAAAAGGGTTACCTTATTTTCCCATCCTTTCACTTTCAGTTCTGCTACATGAGGGGTCTGGGCCAAGAGAATGATGAGAAAGTGATATTATGCTAATTCCAAGCTGAGTCCTGAGAAGCGTTATGTGTTTCTACTTACTCTCTTGGAATTCCATTATTACTATAAGAAAGCAGTATCTGCCTGGCATGTGGATTAACATTGCCCAGCTAAGATGTCCTAGCCAAGTCCAGCTTAAAACTGGGAGTCCCCAGCTGACCTGTAGGTGAATAAGCAAGCCTAGTACACAGTAGTAGAACCTAGCCACATCAGCTGATTCATGAGCAATACAGAACAGAGACAAAGGCAAACGGGATTAATGCAATGGACATGAAAATAAATGGAGCTCTGAGTTACAACATATTAGTATTGCCCTCATTACATACATAATAGAATAGATAATACAGTAATTAATTCACCTTAGTACTACAATTTTTGGTTATGGAGTTTCAGATGAACACTTAGAAATCCAAATTTGCACAATTTTAAGGGATAAAATAAATGTATATTTAAGCTTCTGAATTTCGGGTAGTTTGTTTTACAGAATTATTTAACTGACACCTAAAGTTGCTTTCTTCTTATCTAAAGTCATTTCAAAAAGATCTTATTCTACTCAATAAATCATGTGAGTTGAGGCAAGAAAAAATGGTCATACATTTTCTTATTATTAGAATTTATTATATGATTTTGAAAATGATTTTTTATCTACAGTAAGATTTTTTTTTAAAATACACTTTTTAAAATGTGAGTAAATTTCAAAAATTTTTCTTTCTTTAGTTTAGTTCTGCCAAACTCCATGGAGCAAACACATTCTATATTTCCTAACAAATTCGCTATTTTATTGCAAAGGTAGAGATGGAGTTCAAAGCCAAAATGTCACTCCTAGACTCAATAGGATTTTTTTCCTCCAATAAAGATATGGAATAAAATCCATATTAAAAAAAGTTAAAAAAATGAAAAAAAAAACTTTTTTGCTTTGGTACCAAATAATCCTTAATTTATAGAGAAAGATTTTTTTTTTTTTTGACTGATGAAAGGATAGAGAATCATCAATTTTACTGTAAAGGAACAATTGTGAAGAGTATAGATTTAACTATAATAAAATGCATTCATAACTAAAGACACAAGTTTTCATGTTGGAGTGATTTAGTCTGTTTAAAGTAAGACTAATTAATATTTCATTAATTCATACTTGCAGGATCATTTCTCTTCGCTCAGTAAAAAATACTAAACAAAGAAAGAAACAAACAAAAGCCTCAGACTTTGGTTCCTCATTTCAACAAGGTAGCTGTTGATTTGCTATCTCCCCTTTCTGTTACATTAATTGAACACATAGTAATACTTTCATGTAAGAAATATATTGACAAATGGCTAGCACATATCAAACCCCTCATCTTTTGATTGTAAGAAATAGAAGTAATAATATCCCAAATAATAAAATGAAGTAGTAATAATTACCACAACACTGATAGTGCCACCACTAACCTCACCAAGCAGCAGTGGTGACAAGAACAACAACTGTTTCCTGAACCTTCACAGGGCTTGAGCTTCCTTCATTCAAATGTTTAAAAAATATCAAGGTCAAGCTGGAATAAGACCTGGGATAGGACATGGATAATGTAAGTGTCAGCATTTAATAGCCCACAATGAATTGAGGATTAAGAATAATAGTAAGAGAAAAGGGAGAGGAGGAGCAAATAACAGAATAGAAATGATGTTGTACCTCGGGATAATGACTCTAGCACATTGAATGAGCCTGGTATCTCCTAAGCAATTTACTGTTATTAACTCACTTAATCCCCATGGAAAAACCTGCCTGATAAGAATACAAAGGAAAATATTGGAACACAAAAGGGTTAAGTATCTAGGTTGCCCAAGCTGGTAGGTTTGGCCTCTGAATTTGCTTTGTCCAGCTGCTGAGCCCACGGTTTTAACCTCATGCTACTCAGATAGAAAGAAAAGCAGCAACCAGTTTTGCTAAAATGGCGTAACTGTTGACTCTTTCACCCCATACTTTTCAAAACACTATTAAATTTTCCAATGACTTATATTTCAAAATGTCTTGAATTATGAGACACCGAACAGTGTCACAGTGGAAAACAAACCAAAACATTAAATCATTGCTCAGATAAATTTAGAGGCAATTCATTAAAGGAAGGAAAAGCCCTCCCAGACAACAATCAATAAATTGAATAAATCAATAGCAAATTAAAGAGAATTCCAGAATAAAATTTTAAGAATGTATCTAGTCATATAAGAAGCTTACAAGTAAACCTATAAAATCATGGAGAGTTCCAGTTAATTCCTGTTTTGGGGCTTCCTGTCTCCCTGGCTTAGCATTTTCCTGGATTTTGCATTTTCTTTAAACAAAATATAAATATTAATAGCTTAATAAGCCAGCATGATATTGGTGGACTACCACTTGCTACACCAGCTTCTGCCATATTCTCTTGTATCATGTCAGACATACATACAAAGCAGAGGTTACTTTAAAATGTAGTTAAATATGAGAGACTATTAATAATAAGGCCCTTCTTTTCTGTCTTTTCTTGGACTAGTCCAGTCTCAACTTAACTCCCACCTCTCTTTTGAGCTCAGCATTCAGAATATTTGCGGATATAATGAAGGTGTTTGGGTACCAGTAGTCAAGAACCTAATTTATGCTTCTGGGATGCTTTGGAGAATGCTGAAGCCCACTAGATGCATGAAGTCACCAGAATGCCAGTCAGTTGGATTAGTGGGAAGTAGAATTTATATCTTTGGAAATGTGAAATATATTTTGGGTAATAAAGAGCCCTACCTTAGGGTTTAAAGAGATTATAGAGAGTAGTTAAAATATTCTTGCTAAGGTGGTTTTGCAATATATTTTATGCCATAATGTGAACTATTTATACTTCTACTTGAAAATGCTTTTTTATTTTGCAAGAGTGCTTTTCTGCAACAATGAGATAAAGTTCATATACAGTAAAAAAAGGATTTTATTTAATTTTTTCAAAAAATGTTGATAAAGTGTCCACATTTATCATCTGCTAAGACTATTGTGGTATCATTTCCTTTTAAGACAACCAGTCCAAATCTGCTGTTAGCTCTAGGATCTATTTAAAACATTATAGTTAATTTAATTAGAATGTACCCCATGATGAGAATTTATCACATAGAGCTCCAGAAAGGCATTTACATATCATTTTTAAAAATATTTTATTTATTTATTTGACAGAGAGAGACACAGCAAGAGAGGGAACACAAGCAGGGGGAGTGGGAGAGGGAGAAGCAGGCTTCCTGCTGAGCAGGGAGCCCGATGCGAGGCTCAATCCCAGGACCCTGGGATCATGACCTGAGCCGAAGGCAGATGCTTAACAACTGAGCCACCCAGGTGCCCCTACATATCATTTTTGAGGTGGGAGTTTTCATTTAGATCATATGTCTTCTCCTAAATTGACTTTTATCATTTTCAATGGAAGTTCTCTTCTGTATGAAATGAGATCTCTTATGTCAGTTATTGGCCCTCTAGAAGAAAAATAATAACACAAAAAGTTAAATTATGTCGTTTGAAGACAGTGCATTCAGAGATTTTTTTTTTAAGATTTATTCATTTATTTTAGAGAGAGAGAGAGTGCTAGTGGGGGGAGGAGCAGAGAGGAAAGGAGAGGGAGGGGGAAAGAATCTTAGGCAGACTCCCCATACTGAGCGGGAAGCCTGACTTGGGGCTCCATCCCACGACACCAAGATCATGACCTGAGCTGAAACCAAAAGTTGGATGCTCAACTGACTGAGACACCCAGGTGCCCCACACATTCAGGGATTTAAAATATAAATCAGAAAATTTAAATCTATTAATGGTTCAAATTTTTTCTTTCCAGTTCTTGGAGTCAAAGTAAAGCTACCGAAAGTTAATGTGACATTTGAGAAGGGAGGTGGGTGGGGGGATGGGTTTATTGGTGATGGAGATTAAGGAGTACACTTGTGATGAGCACTGCATGATACATGGAAGTGTTAAATCACCATACTGTACACCCGAAACTAGTATTACATTGTTTGTTAACTAACTGAAATTTAAATAAATGCTTAAAAAAAGAAAGTTAATGTGACACTTGATATTACTGTAAATGTTATTATGAACTCAATTAAACTCAATATTGAAGATAACA
Organism: Mirounga leonina; assembly: GCF_011800145.1. Classification (NCBI taxonomy): domain Eukaryota; kingdom Metazoa; phylum Chordata; class Mammalia; order Carnivora; family Phocidae; genus Mirounga; species Mirounga leonina. The sequence continues at coordinate 13,461,719 of NW_023270702.1, forward strand.
GTAATGTATTTTACAGTTAAAATGCAAATTTTGGTAGAGCAAAGCATCATGGTAGAACAATGTTTTACTAAAATAAGTAAAAAATAATTGAAATGTACTTGAAATCAGTTGTGGTGCATACATAATTCACAATTCTAAACAACATCCAATATTTTCCAAATGTAAAGAGAATGTGTACTTATTATAATTTCCAAATATTTGTGTATTTGTAAGGGAGCTGATAGCTGATGAACATTACATATATATTACACGTATATGTAAATTTATCATAAAATGATATGTGCTTTTTCTCTTTGTTGCATGTCATCAATCAAATTTTAAAGAAGTTTAGGCCTTTGACGAACTATTTTATAAATCAACTTAAATGCTCTACAATGGTATTAAATACTTTTTAATGAATTAGTCCTCCATATTTTGTTTGAATCTTTTTCTAATGCATTCAGAAAACTTGAATAAAGTATTTCAAGAATGGGATACCAAAAATTCTTCAATTTTAAAGATTTACTGACATAATCATTAACTACAAAATTTACAAACAGAAAAACTTTAAAATTAAGCTCTACAAAGGCAAGAGTGTTATTAAATAAATCAAGTTATATGAACTTATAGGGTTTATAAAATTGAATTTTTGAATTATATAATTGTACATTGCAGTGTCTTGACTTGTAGGAAGAACTTTTGGTTTTTCTATTTCATTGAATACATTTATATTCTATATTGGAATGGGATAAAATGGTAATCTACTATACTAATGCATCTAAATTTGTTGAAACAGACAAAATAATCACAACTAGCAACAGCTTTTCTTGAAATAAAAAGTTGTTTGAAGAAAACTACCCTGAAAAATATCAAGACTGTACTTTTCAAAATATTATCTACTCTTATTTGAAAACTGAATAAAGAAGAGCCTTCATTTAGGAGGTATTTCAACATCCCCAGACAGAATAATTTCTCAATTAAAAATAACTTGGTTTGCAGAGAAGAGTTAATTAAAAGTGTGAACAATTAGAATTTATTAATTATAAAATGCAACCCTAAAATGATTGCAAGTGATGCTTAAAAAAATTTTAAATGTCATTATAAAAGTGTATTTGGAGAAAAATATTTATGACACAGTAGAGTTAGGGCTAAGAAACTGAAGTCCATGAATATGTACTGATAATTATTATCTGGTGGTTATTTTTAATCATTATGAAGAGGGTTTTATTTATTTATTTATTTATTTATTTATTTATTTATTTGAGAGAGAGACTGTGAGCAGAGGGAGGAACAAAGGAAGAAGGGCAAGCAGACTCCGTGCTGAGCATGGAGTGTGATGCATGGCTCGATCTTGGGACCCTAAGATCATGACCTGAGCTGGAATTGAGTAGGACGCCCAACCAACTGAGCCACCCAGATGCTGCTCATTATGAAGAGGTTTTTTAAAAAGTTTGCGTTAATGAACATAATATATATATGTTAACTTTAACATTTTTGAAAGAAATTTATTTTTGAAAATCCTTTCTGAACAGATGCTTTTATAGGTCTACTAATTTATAAAACTAATTTGTTGGCTAATAAATATATATTTCATGATGTATAGTTTTTGTTATTTTTAGTGCATCCTTGCATTCTTTAAAGTATTGTGGTATAGGTGTTAAATAACATCTTTGATGCATAGGAAATGTGTAAGTTGAGTCCTAGTGAACATTCTTAGTGAAATTCAAGGATCTCTCACATTATTTACTATGTTTTCCTGAATACAAATATCCTTACTCAATGCTTAAGGACTCTGGTCACCTCTGCAGCCTCTCTCACAAAAGAAAACTTTCTACTATAATTAATCTAACTCCATACTCATATGTTATTCTTAGTCAATTAAATTTGAGATAAGACATCATCCAATCATGTTGGCATGAAAAATGAAATTAGGAATGTATTGCAGCAGAGTAAAAACCTAGTCTAATAATTCAGAAGACGTGGATTCCTAGGTCTGATTCTGTAAACAAACTGGACCTTGGATTTTAGCATGTTTGGACATGTTTCCTGAAGTCATGAAAACTTCTACATCCAAACATTTTACAGTCTACAATATAGCATTGTCACTCTACTACTCCAGGAAATAGTTCTGCCCAGTAAGGTAAAAGTTGCAAATGACTTTACTATTCGTTTCAAGGACTTCCCAAAAGACCCATTTAAATGAACATCAAAGTGTTTAACATTTTAATAGGTAACAATAAATGATTGATTACTCTCCAAGATTCCTTTAATTCTTGGTCTCAAAATCATACTGTGATGTTTCTAATAATCTTAAACTATAATATTATGATCCTTACCCAGTGCCAATCAAGACCTCTCCAATCTCCACACTCCTCCACTGCAAAATCTTATGAATATCCAAACATCATCCTTTCCTCTGAGACAACACCACAACTGTCAAAGTTGTGCTCTCCTTGATTATCATTGGTTAATACTTCTAATGAGGTACAAAAGTCTTCCTGCCATTGTTGGGAATTTCATATTGTATGTAGCTTTAATATTGTTTATATACATCCTGAAGAGGATATCTAGCATTATACAATTAATCAATTAATTTCTTAGAAAGGTTTTTTTTTTTTTTAATCATAAAACAGCATTTTGAAGGACTTCTGAAGGACCAGAGTAGCATTGGTGGATGGAACTAGACACTCTGAATTTGATTTTAAAAGATTCAAATTGCTTAAGAAAATATTCTTTGTGAAAACTAAGATGGAATTCAGCATTTTGACAGGAGAAATCTAGGTACATTATCACTGAAATGACATCTATTCAATGATGTGAAAAAACAATTGATATTTCAGAGAAACTATATGAAATGAGGTAACTATGATAAAAAAATTTTTGCCTTTGAAAACTTTTTTTTTCTTTTTTTAATATTATATTCAGTTAGCCAACATATAGTACATCATTAATTTTTGATGTAATGTTCAATGACTCATTAGTAGCAGATAACACCCAGTGCTCATCACATCATATGTCCTCCTTAATGCCCATCACCCAGTTATCCCATCCCCTCACCCACCTCCCTTTCTGCAACCCTTAGTTTGTTTCCCAGAGTCAAGAGTTTCTCATGGTTTATCTCTCTCTGATTTCTTCCCAGTTTCCCCTCCCTTCCCCTGTGGTCCTCTGCACTATTCCTTATGATCCACATATGAGTGAAACCATATGATAATTGTCTTTCTCTGCTTGACTTATTTCACTTAGCATAATCCCCTCCAGTTCCATCCATGTCAATGCAAATGGTAGGTGTTCATCCTTTCTCATGGCTGAGTAGTATTCCACTGCATATATGAACCACATCTTCTTCATCCATTCATCTGTTAAAGGACATTTTGATTCCTTCCACAGTTTGGCTATTGTAGACATTGCTGCTATGAACATTGGGGTGCATGTGCCCCTTCTTTTCACTACATCTGTATCTGTGGGGTAAATACCTAGTAGTGCAATTGCTGGGTCATAGGGTAACTGTATTTTTAACTTCTTGAGGAACCCCCATACTGCTTTCCAGAGTGACTGTACCACCTTGCATTTTCACCAACAGTGTAAGAAGGTTCCCTTTCTCCACATCCTCTCCAACATTTGTTGTTTCCTGTCTTGTTAATTTTAGCCATTCTAACTGATGTAAGGTGGTATCTCATTGTGATTTTGATTTGTATTTCCTGGTGGCTAGTGATGTTGAACATTTTTTCATGTGTCTGTTAGCCATTTGTATGTCTTCTTTGGAGAAGTGTCTATGCGTGTTTCCTGCCCATTTCTTGACTGGATTGTTTTTTGGGTGTTGAGTTTGAAAAGTTCTTTATAGATCTTGGATACCAGCCCTTTATCTGTAATGTCATTATCTGTATCTTCTCCCATTCTGTGGGTTGCCTCTTAGTTTTGTTGACTGTTTCCTTTGTTGTGTAGAAGCTTTTTGTCTTGATGAAGTCCCAAAAGTTCATTTTTGCTTTTGTTTCCCTTTCCTTTAGAGACATGTCTTGAAAGAAGTTTCTGTGGCCAATGTCAAAGAGGCTGCCAATGTTCTCCTCTAGGATTTTGATGGATTCCTGTCTCACATTGAGGTCATTCATCCATTTTGAGTTTGTCTTTGTGTATGGTGTTAAGAGAATGGTCCAGTTTAATTCTTTTGCATGTTGACTGTCCAATTTTCCCAGCACCATTTATTGAAGAGACAGTCTTTTTTCCATTGGATATTCTTTCCTGCTTTGTTGAAGAGTAGTTGACCATAGAGTTGAGGGTCTGTAGCTGGGCTCTATATTCTTTCCATTGATCTATGTGTCTGCTTTTGTGCCAATACCATGCTGTCTTAATGATCATAGCTTTGTAACAGAGCTTGAAATTAGGCATCATGATGTCCCCAGCTTTAGTTTTCTTTTTCAGCATTCCCCTCGTGATTTGGGGTCCCTTCTGGTTCCATACACATTTTAGGACTGTTTTTTCCAGCTCTGTGAAAAATGTCAGTGGTATTTTGATAGAAATTGCATTGAAAATGTAGATTGCTCTGGGCAGAATAGACATTTTAACAATGTTTATTCTTCCAATCCATGAGCATGGAATGTTTTTCTGTCTCTTTGTGTATTCCTCAATTTCTTTCATAACTGTTCTATAGTTTATAGAGTATAGATACTTTACCTCTTTGGTAGGCTTATTCCTAGGGATCTTCTGGTTTTTGGTGCTATATATTAAGGAATTGATTCCTTAATTTCTCTTTCCTCACTTACATTGTTAGTGTATAGAAATGCAACTGATTTCTGTGCAGTGATTTTGTATCCTGTCACATTGCTTAATTACTGTATGAGTTCTAGTAATTTGGGGGTGGAGTGTTTTAGGTTTTCCACATAAGTTATCATATCATCTGTGAAAAGAGAGAGTTTGACTTCTTCTTTGCTAATTTTTTTTTTTAAAGATTTTATTTATTTATTTGACAGAGAGAGACACAGCGAGAGAGGGAACACAAGCAGGGGGAGTGGGAGAGGGAGAAGCAGGCTCTCTGCAGAGCAGGGAGCCCGATGCAGGACTCAATCCCAGGACCCTGGGTTCATGGCCTGAGCCGAAGGCAGTCGCTTAACTGACTGAGCCACCCAGGCGCCCCCTTCTTTGCTAATTTGAATGCCTTTTATTTCTTTTTGTTGTCTGATTGCTGAGGCTAGGATTTCTAGTACTATGTTGAACAATAATGGTGAGAGTGGCATCCCTGTCATGTTCCTGACCTTAAGAGAAAAGCTCTCAATTTTTTACCATTGAGAATGATATTCTGAATGGCTCAGTAGGTTGGGTGTCTGCCTTTGGCTCAGGTCATGGTCCCAGCGTCCTGAGATTGAGCCCCACGTTGGGATCCCTGCTCAGTGGGGAGCCTGCTTCTCCCTTTACCCCTCCCCCTGTTCACGTTCTTTCTCTCAAATGACTAAATAAAATCTTAAAAAAAAAAAAAATTAAATGTTTGGTAGAATTCCCCAGAGAAGCCATCTGGCCCTGGGCTCTTGTTTTTAGGGAGGTTTTTGATTACTGCTTCAATTTCCTTACTGGCTATTGGTCTGTTCAGATTGTCTATTTCTTCCTGTTTCAGTCTTGGTAATTTATAAGATTCCAGGAATGCATCCATTTCTTCCAGATTGCTTACTTTGTTGGCATATATTTGCTGGTAATAATTTCTAATAATTGTTTCTATTTCCTTGGTGTTAATGTGATCTCTCTCCTTTCATTCATGATTTTATTGATTTGGGTCCTTTCCCTTTCCTTTTGGATAAGTCTGGCCAGAGGTTTATTGATCTTATTAATCCTTTCAAAAAACCAGCTTCTAGTTTTGTTGATCTGATCTATCCATTTTCTGGTTTCTATTTCATTGATTTCTGCTCTAATCTTTATTATTTCTCTTCTCCTGCTTGGTTTAGGCTTTTTTTGCTGTTCTTTCTACAGGTCCTTTAGGTGTAAGGTTAGCTTGTGTATTTAGGATTTTTCTAATTTTTTGAGAGAGGCTTGGATGGCTATGTATTTTCCTTTTAGGACCACCTTTGCAGTATCCCATAGGTTTTGGACTGATGTGTTTTCATTCTCATTAGTTTCAGTGAATTGTTTAAATTCTTCATTAATTTCCTGGTTGACTCAATCATTCTTTGGCAGGATGCTCTTTAACTTCCAAGTGTTTGAATTCCTTCCAAATTTCTTCTTGTGGTTGAATGCCAGTTTCAAAGCATTGTGGTCTGAAAATATGCAGGGAATAATCTCAATCTTTTGGTATTGGTTGAGACTTGATTTGTGACCCAATATGTGGTCTATTCTGGAGAAAGTTCCATGTGCGCTCAAGAAGAGTGAGTATTCTGTTTTCTTAGGGTGGAATATACTGTATATATCGATGAGGTCTATCTGGTAAAGTGTGTCATTCTAAGTTCTTATTACTTTGTTGATCTTCTTCTTAGATGATCTGTCTATTGCTGTGAGTGTTGAGGTCTCCTACTATTAATGTATTATTATCAATATGTTTGTGTATATACATACAAACCAATATATATATCTACACAAACCATACACACACACAAACATACCAATATATATACCTATATATATATATATATATATATATATCAATTATTAATTGGTTTATATAATTCACTGCTTCCATGTTGGGGGCATAGATATTTATAATTGTTAAATCTTCTTGTTGGATAGCCCCTTCAAGTAGGATATAGTGTTCCTCTACATCTCTTACTATGGTCTTTGGTTTAAAATCTAATTTGTCTGATATGAGGATTGCTACCCCAGCTTTCTTTTGAGGTCCATTAGCATGGTAAATTGTTCTCCATCCCCTCACTTGCAATCTGGAGGTGTCTTTAGGTCTAAAAAGAGTCTCTTGTAGACAGCATATATATGGGTCCTGCTTTTTTATCCAATCTGAAACCCTGTGTCTTTTCATGGGAGCATTCATCCCATTTACATTCAGAGTAACTACTGAAATATATGAATTTAGTGCCATTGTATTGTCTGTAAAGTCCCGTTCCTGTAGATTGTCTTTGTTTCTTTCTGGCCTATGTGACTCTTGGGGTCTCTCTTAGCTTACAGAATCCCCCTTAATATTTCTTGCAGGGCTGGCTTGGTGGTTATATATTCTTTCAGTTTCTGCCTGTCCTGAAAGCTCTTTATCGCTCCATCTATTTTGAATGACTGCCTTACTGGATAAAGTATTCTTGGCTGCATGTTCTTTTCACTTAGTACCCTGAATATGTCTTGCCAGCCCTTTCAGGCTTGCCAGGTTTCTGTGGACAGGTCTGATGTTATTCTGATGTTCCTCCCTCCATATGTAAGGAATGTCCTCTCCCTGATTATTCTCAGGATAGTTTCCTTGGCTGTAAAATTTGCAAGCTTCACTATTATATATCGGGGTGTTGATCTATTTTTATTGATTTTGGGAGGGGTCCTCTCTTTCTCTTGGACCCAAATGCTTGTTTCTTTCTCCCGATTAAGGAGGTTCTCAGCTATGATTTGCTCAAATATACCTTCTAGTCCCCTCTCTCTCTCTCTCCACCCTCTCTGGGATCCCAATAATTCTGACATTGGAACATTTCATGGCATCATTAGTCTCTGCAATCTTTTTTTCATATGCTACTAACAGCCTATCTCTGTTTTCTGCAACTTCCTTCCTTTCCGTCAGCTTATCTTCTAGATCACTAATTATCTCTCCTGCCTCATTTACCCTGGCTGTTAGAGTATCCAGTTTAGACTGCATCTCATTCATAGCATTTTTTAGTTTGGCCTGATTAGATCTCATTTTTGGTCTTAGAGATTCTATATTGTCACTAATGCTTCTTTCAAGCCTGCCTATTGACTTTATGATTGCTATCCTGAATTCTTTCTCTGACATCTTGCTTATATCCATATCCATTAGTTCTGAGGCAGAGGACATTGTCTCTGTTTCTTTTCTTTGTTGAAAGTTCCTCCTAGTTATTCTGTCGGGGGATGGTTGAGTGAATGAGCAGAGTCCAAAATATCAATCATGACCCAAGCAAGATGCACCCTAGGAAAATCCGTAGTAGTTAGAAGGCACCACCAAAACAACAAAGCTAAAATGAAACACAAGAATAAAATTAAAAATTTAAAAATTTAAAAAAGGGGGGGTGGGGCTATAATTGCTCAGTGTGGACAAAGCAGGGTATTTCAGTTGTTCCTGGGTATATTTTGGTCTGTGTGTTAGAGGATACTATGTCCCAAAATTACAGGGAAAGTAATATATATACAGGTAATATATATACAGGTAAAATTGAATAGAGTGAAAAAAGGACTAAAATAAAGCATATATTTATTTAAAAATATACGTGTGTAAAAATACAAGTTAAAAAGTCACTATGGAATATAAGTTAATATAATAAAAATCTAGTTGAAATCAGAAGAAAGTAAAAAGAAAAAAAAACAAAACAAAGAAAAAGCATAAGAAAAAGAAAAAGAAAAAAAGAAAAGGAGAATTTTATCTGAAAAATAAACAAGTTGTGAAGCCACACCTGGAGCTCAGTATACTATTTTCCCCTGGCGCTGGAATTTTAGTCTTTTGGGATCTATAGGCTTGTCATACACCTGTTCTTCCAGCCTGTCTTCTGGGGAGGGGCCCCAAGCTGTTTCTCAGGTAACCCTGCCTGTGCCTAGTTGCCCCGCCCCCTGTCCGTGGGATGGGCTCAGTGGAAACCGGTCCTCTGCGTGGCTTTTGTTCCCTGGGGGCTTTCCATGCTTCTTCAGAGGGTCAGAGCAAAAATGTCTGCAGCCAAACCTCTGGCCCAGAGCAGAAAATTCACTCTGCCCTCTTTAATAAGCCCTCCAGGACAATCTCCACTTTTGCATGCACCGCTGAAAACCGTAGCCTCCCTCGGTGTGCACCCATGGCAACTCGCTCAGAGGTAGTTCCAGGGGCCCTATAGTGCCACTGCCCTTTGTGATTCTAAAACCGTGAGCAGCCCGGGGCTCCCCCGCACCCAAATCTCCTGGATCATGTCTGGAAGCTACTCTAAAGCCCTTTCCGGGCCAATACCACTCTGCGAGTTTTTGCCTGGTCACGGGTGCAGGTTTCAGATATTTTCAGGCTGCTCGAAAAAAGAGTGGTTATTGACTGGCCCAGCTTGGGGTTTTTTGAGATCAGAGCTGAGAGCTCCCTCCTGGGCTCGCTGACCATAACCTCCTTCCTGGCTCCACTGCTGAGCCCTCTACTGGTTTAATCATCCCCTTTTGCTCTGTGGTTCCTTGTATCCCAAGAGCACAATGCCCTACCTAGAATTCTGCCTTTTCATTTCCAGAGCCCCTTTCAGAGAGGGATGTCTCTCCCTAGAGTAGATTTCTAAGAATTCTGATTTTGCGCTCCGGTGTTACATCACTTTCCAGGAGCCAGCTTATGGAGGTTCCCTCCCCTGCTCTGTTTATCTTCCGATATCTCCCTGCAGATTCAGGAAACTGCATGTCCTACCTTGTAAAAAGCAGTCACTTTTCTGCTTGTAGAGATCTAGATATATATTCTTACATATCAGGCTGATTTTGTGGGTGTTCAAAATGGTCTGATAGATACCCAGCTAAACTCAGGGGACCAGTTGAAACAGGGTCTCCTACTCCTCCGCCATCTTGCCTCCTCTCCAGCCTTTTTCTTTTTTATTCTTTTTTTTTTTTATTTTACAAGATTTTTCAAAAGATCATTATGAGAATTGTTTTAAATGAAACTAAGGAAATACAATTTTGTCTACATTTGAGCTTGATCTATTAAAGGGGAGACGTATAACTTTTGGGACTGGATAAAGAGATGTTCAATATGAATGAACACTAAAAAGGAAGGTTGCCAATCCTACTGGTTCACTAGTCCCTGATAAATCTTCCCTACTAAAATCTTGTTGGATTTGTATTTCATAGAAAAGCAAAAACAAAACAAAACACCCAATAAATTTCCCAGTTTCTATTCAATGTTGAGGTGACAATAATGAATGCCCAAAAGTCTGTTATACTACTATTTCATAAAAGAACTGTCAGACCTAAACTGAAGGTTTTAACAGGAAACTCTTTACTAAATATTGCTGTCTGAGGGATACAATACCTGAGAGAAAGAGATTTCTAATAAATAATTTGTATGCTCATAAATATTCAGAAAATCAATGTTAAAATTAATATTACAAAGAAAATCTGTTTTTGGATTAACAGAGAAGGGAATCAATCAGTGAAAACTTCATGTTAGTGATTTCCATAATGAAGTACAAAGAAATCTTGAGGTAATGACAAAATAGTGTCTTGTGTTAAATTGGATGGTGTGAAGGAATGGTGATTATTAAAGATCTGACTATTTTATCTGTTCAAAATATGGTCCTTTTGTATGTTTCTTTACTATAAAAACCAGATAGGAGTTTCTTGTGAAAGGGGAAGAATAGATATTACCAGAAAAATTATATTTGAAATTACAATAAACCTTTCCTAGAAAGAGAAGAGGAATCCTATAGTAGAGAGCTATATTCATGTAAAATAGATAAATATGATCAATTTGATGAACCTTGACATTAGAACCACCATAATGTACATGTTGCCTAGAATATGTATATTTCTAATGATACAGCTAAGGTATATAGTTTCCAGAAAGTTTATGCTTCTCTGGAAATTTAATGCAAACTTTTGAAATTATAGACATGACATGTTTACTTAATTGTGATATGTCATACCAATAAATATTTTTAGGACTGACTCAATGCTTTTTCCTCTGTATCATGTAACATAATTGGTACCATATATAATTGATGAGTGATAAGCATTTGTTGAATTGAGTGGCAAGTCTCTAGTACTTCTAATTCTGTTACTTTAAAAAGAGTGAAACTTAACTTCATATCACCTCCCCAAATTCCTGAAGTTCTATAGAGTTAATGAGTTATTGAAGGCAATATGTCAGTACAATTTTTCTTGTTCTTTCAAATTAATAATAAAAAGTATATATTTATTCAATAAAAGGGTGAATATAATGGTGGATTTATTTTGTTTCCTCTTACACAAATTATCCGGTCTTGTTTTCTTATTTCAATAAGTTTTTACATCTATCTAGCATCATTTCATTTAACAAACAAACACATGCTATACAACAACATGATAGTCACTGGGGATATAAGATGAATAAGATATGGTAGTCCACTATTAAGAAATTCATAATATAGAAAGAAATATTCACTGGAATGATGAAATCTGTGTATAATATATTGGGTGTAATGACAGGGGTATATGAACAATTCTCTGGGTCACCAAGAATGGGCACTTAGTAATAGCAATAACATAACTCCAATATTGTTCCATGCCTTGTTCTAAATTCTTTACATTCATATTCTCATTTATAGAATACAGTGATTGCATCAGGAGTGGACATGTGTGCAATAAGGTAGAAACACGGGACTTTTTCTTATAATCCAGGAGAAAATGTTGCCTCTTTTTTTATTGGAAGTCTTGGTGTATAGGGAAATGGTTATTTCTATTATGCCACTATAAGAGAAAGAGCCTGAGCAGAAAGCCTGCAGAGGAGGGCACACCTAAATGGAGTTCAAGTGAAATCCATAGACCTGGATCCACTAAATTAGGCTAGCCCTGAATCCTGAGATATTTCTGGACCTTGAACTACATGGACCAATAAAGTCCTTTTTGTTTAGTGAGTTTGAGTGGTGTTTTCTGAGAGTTGTTACTTGCAGCTGAAAGAGACAATTGATTTAAATACCATTATCTTTCCAAACTTTTTTCAAAGCCCTCCCAACCTTTACACATTTCTCCTTTCCCTAATAAATTCCAACCCATCCACTAAGGTTCAACTGAACTGTAATAACCTATATTAAGCCTTTCATGATCTTTCTAGTCAGAAGCAATTAATTACCCCTTTGGCTTCCACTGCACTTAGTGGCATTGATTTAACTATGTCTTGTATTTTAGTTAGCTGTTTTTCATGAGAATTTCTTCACTGGCTTTGTGATTAGAAAAATGAGGTTCAGATGTCAACTCCTCAAATTACTATTTGGAAGTCCATTAATTTTCTTTAACTTAGAGCTCCCTTATATCTGTAAAATATTGATAAACAAAGCTAAATAATAGGACTAAATAGAATGAAATTAGAGAACACACATGTCTAATGTTGTGTCTCCCTTGAGAAAGATATGTTGAAGTCCTAGCCCCTAGAACCTCAGAATGTGACGTTATTTGGAAATAGAATTGCAGATGTACTTAGTTGAGATAAAGTCATGCTGGAGTAAGGTAGGCCAATTCAATATGACTGATGATCTTATAAGAAGAGGATCATGTGGAAGAAAGAGAAACAGGGAGAACATAATGTGACAAAGAGGGCAGAAATTGAAGTTACATAGCTGCAAGACAAGGAACAGGAAAGACTGCTGGTAAGCCATCAGAAGTTAGAAGTCAAGGAAGAATTCCTCTATATATTTCAGAGGGAACATGGCCCTGCCAGTACCTTGATTTTGGACTTCTGGTCTTCAGAAATGTCAAACAATAAGTTTCTGTTGTTTTAAGCCACCCAGTTTGTGGTACTTTGTTAAGGCAGCCTAGGAAAATCATATAATATGCAACATACTGCTTGTAATATCTGAGATCCACTAGGTATGCAATAAGTATCAGATAAGTGTTAAAGGATTCTATTCATTTTGTACACAAGTACTGAACACTTATTTATATATTATATATGAATATATATTATATATATATATATTTATTGTCTGTATAACAGATCTTCAATTTATAATAAGATCAATTTTGTCATTTCAGGTAAAGCCTACATGACCTCTGATCTTACCTATTCTCTTCTATGACACATTGACACTTCTGGGTCTAACCATACCCCATAATAATAGCTACATGATAGCAGTGATATCTGTTCCTCTATGACTCCATACCCATTTTGCTCTTGCACATCATGTGTTAAGAGAAGTTGGCTTCATTGATCATTAGCAGGATTTCCTTTATAAAAAGGCCAGAAGGTATCAAATTAAATTAAAAAAAAACCCTTAAAGGTAATGTAGTCATATCAGAGTACTCAATGTTCTCATGGCTTACTAGATTATAATTATTATTTTACTTAGAAGTTCATTATGGAAGTTAATTATGGAAGAACATTCTAAAAATGTATGAAATCATGCTTAAAATTCATCATATGTTTAGTCTGCATGTAGTATAATATTTTGAATTGACATTATTAAATAGGACTTTTTAAAAAGACTGATAAGAGTAGTGCATGATTATTTATGAAATTCCCTTCTTGCCTCCATTTCTTCAAGTAGAAAATCTTGGTCTGGAATTACTCAGGCATATGAAGTTTTATCTACCAGTGAATGGAGGTATATATTATTGGAACAAGGATATGTGAGTATAAGATATTTTGAACACCCTATAAATTCTGGCATCTGAAGCTATACAAATAATATACACTTGAGTCCCAAGCTGTGCTCATTATGTATGATGATGTCTGAAGCATGAAACTCTGTGTTTATGGGTATCTCAGAGTACACACAGTGACAAATCAAACCACATATTTCATAATGACAACCGAAGTCTTGAACACTGTATGCACATTTTATTTTATTATTTTATTTTATTTTTGTTAAGATTTTATTTATTCATTTGAGACACAGAGATACATAGAGAGAGAGAGCATGAGCACGGAGAGAGGCAGAGGGAGAGGGAGAAGCAGGATCCCTGCTGAGCCAGGAGCCCGATGTGGGGCTCGATCCCAGGACCCTGGGATCATGACCTGAGCCGAAGGCAGGTGCTTAACCATCTGAGCCACCCAGGTGCCCCACTGTATGCACATTTTAAAGAGGTACACTGCTCTGGAGTCTGAGGTCATTACACACGGAAATGTGGAATCTGAACTCTTGCTCTATGGTCCACATGGGCACTAGAAGTATTCATTTATTTTAGTTTCTTTACACACTAGTATCTAAAGCTATACAGACAGGGGTTGAGATCTTTATTAAATCTTTTTTTTCTTTTCACCCAGAGTCATAGTTTTAGGGGTTTGGATTTAGGCATACCTATCTGTATAGGCCAACAGGGTAGGATTTATTTCATTATTGACTTTTAAACCTCTGGAATATTTTATGACCAATTAACTTAGCTGGTTAGATTCTGAGGTTAATGTAATTGAATTTATGTGTTCAATCTCACAAGAAAATGATCTCTATCTCCTTCCTTCTTACTTCCCTTCCTTTCCCTCATCATTGTATCTATTCACAAGTACTATCACTAAGCTTTCTCTTTAGTGTGTGTTCAGATATTGAAAATGAACTTGGATAAAAATATGACTAGATATGCACAAAATAACAGAACTACTGGTAAATATAAAAGTACCATCAAATCTCCTGTTTCAGTTCAATTCAGAAAATCTACATTGAGGCCTGGGTCTTATGCTAGTTACCTAGGAGACAAAGATTAATGATTCTCAAGTTACCCAAAATTCACTAACAGAGACAAACCACTATAAAAGGAATCATAATACAGTTAGACTATTACAGGGGGCATTGAGAAGTTATTAAAAACAATTGCTTAAGAATACTGAGATGAAAGCTATAAATGTTAATTGGGACAATGACCGAAGTATCTTATAGTCAAGTATTCTTTGAGAGGTCTTTCAGGATGACCAGGAATTGGATAGATGATATGGTAGTCAAAGTTCTTGGTCCAAGCCACAGAAATTGCCTCTAGTCTAGGGTTTCTAATTTAGTAAATCTATGTGGTATGTACTCTTTCTTTTTTTTTTCCTTCTTTCTTTATTATTTTTTATTAACATGGTAAACTTAGAAGGGAGGTTAGATGAATGACAGAGAAAAAAATGACAGATACCCACTGACACTAAATGTTAAACCACAGGCATTGAACTATAAAAATGAGACTATCAGTAGAAGGCAGATGCTTAACAGACTGAGCCACCCAGGTGCCCAAAATACTAGGTTTTTACTGAAAAAGAGTAATAACTTGAATTTCAATCAGATATCAATTTCCTGCCAAAGAATTGTCTCTGTTATCTAATATAATTACTTCCATCGCAAAACCTTTGGATGCTTCTCCTTTTATTTAATAAGTATTAAATGGGCTGTTGTACATTGAAACTTACTTTAAAGGGCACATAGACAATTTGTTACTATAGCTACTAGAGTTATTTTCATAAACAGAAGTTTATTTGTTCCTAGAAGACATTTGAACTTCTGGATTACTACATTGTTATATTGACCAGCCAACCTATGCAACACTGCTCTGGAAATGTACCCCAAATAGATGCCAGAAAAAATTAATCATTAATCAAAAAACTTTTACTAGAGAATTATATGCTGGCTAATTGAACATTAAAATACAAAAATAAAATATTAAAAAAAAGAAATGTAAAATGATACAGCCACTCTGTGGAAAAAAAATATTCTTCTTAGTTTTGTAAAATTCACTTCTCAAATCATTAACATTATATTATCCTAACATAAAAAGTACCATGGCTTTTATTATATCCCAGGATTTAGGGCTGAAATTTAAATTAATAGAGATTAAGTAAAAAAACATAATCACTGTAGATAAAAGAAAATAGGTATGTGAAATCAAAGATTTGTATTTGTTCTGCAGAATGTGAGAGACTCACAGATAGAGATAATATGTCCAATTTTATTATATATTATTTTAAGTTTTATTTTTAAATTATTTTAATTTTATTTTATGGTGAATACATTTTATTTCATGTCTCCACACAGATCAATTGGTAGTAGTTGCTTTGAGTCTGGTAGAAGGTACTCAGGCAACATTAAAGAGAAAGAGTATTATAATCCATTATAGATGTCTGTTAAATTGTTGTAGTAAGGATAATAATGATATATGTGCTAGAATTTGATATTCCTGAATCTAATATTGGAGGTGTATATAATTATAGTTTCATCAAGTTGCAGTGCAATATTGTGTCTAGTTAGAACACTGGAAATTGTTTATCATTGTCTTTCTTATACATTTAGTTCTTAAAATGTCTATAATATAAAATAATATTTATTAATTTTAATCTCAAGGATTTTTCCCACATCTCTATGTTTATACCAGAATGGTACTATGTTCAGAACCACATTGTTAGTTACCATACAAGACTCCTAATCACCAGGCAATACTAACTCTCATTACTTAACTTTCCTCTAATAAGGTCTTTTTTTTTTTTTTTTAAGAGGGGAGGAGTGGGAGAGAGAGAATCTTAAGCAGGCTCTATGCGCAGCATGGAGCCCGATATGGGGCTGGGTTCCACAGCCCTGAGATCATGATCTGAGCTGAAATAAAAAGTTGGACGCTCAACTAACTGAGCCACCCAGGCACCCCTCTAATAAGGTCATTTTAATCCATGTTAGTCAAAGACAAGATGTGGAAATAACAAATACAACAGGAGGTGCTCACTGATAAAAGACCTATGTGATTCAGAGATCTAAATGAGAATGCAAAAGACACAGAGAAATTTAGGAGGAAAAGAACATGTAGAGAACAGAAAAGTATGCTGTCTACATAGAATAAATCAAAGAGGAAATGAATCAAGAAAACATCACTATCACTAACAATCACTATCATTATGTTGAGGCATAAATACAAAAAAGGGCCACATTAGCAAATATAACCTGTGAAGATTAGAAATCTCCATTTCTTCAATGGTGAGCATCAGTGAATTTCGTTCTAGAAAACAGTGAATGAACATGGTGAGTATGTCATATCCAAGTAAAGTAGTATTGAAATAGGTGTTGTGAGGTGAAGCTGCGAGGAGGAAAGCATGTGGATGAAGAGTTTGAGCACAAACTGGCTTTTACATTATATGATAAAAATGAAGAAAAAAGTGGAGACATTATTTGTCCTTTTGTAGAGACTGACCCAATAAAATGGCAGTGGAAGATTGTTCTAAATACCTGAACAGAAGCTGGATTAAACCAGTGTTGGCCAATCTTTCATAGTTGGGGAAGGAATATGAGCTATAGTCATCTTTTTAATAAATGGCTGGGATAATGAATAGTTAATATTTTAATACAAATTAGTTCAATGTGAAAATTAAAAAAAAAAAGAAAAGAAAATGAATAGCAGGGTCAAGAATAGCCAAGGCTCTCTAAATTGCATTTAAGTTGCAATTTCTTCTAGCAATGTCCTCAGTTTACAGTTCATTTAATCTTTCTTCCCACTGTTGGCTGTTCCCTGGATATAGACAGGTGGAAACTTTAGGAAACTATTAGGAATGACCAGGGAAGCCCTGAGGATTATTTTAAGAGGCAATATCAGTATAATCTGGTAAATATATATATGTAAATTATATATATGTAAATTACATATATGTAAATTATATATCTTAAATATATATGTATCTTTTATATGCTTCTTAAATATATATCATATATATATCATTATATATATTATCTTATAAATATCTTAGATATATATCTCCATATATTTAGATATATATAATGTATGTTTTCTAATGACAACTTGAAAACAAAGTGTCTGCATGGTGGAAAATGTGTGGGATCACGAGATAATGAAGAGCCCTAGATTTAGTTCCATCTCTCAATACTAACAATCTGAAAAGTTAGCCAGAGCATTCTCCCTTCCCCAGTTTCAATTTGCCCTGCAATGAAATTGGGAAATCAGACGAGGGTATCTCTAAATTCTTCTGTACTCTAAAATCTCAAGTTAAATGATAAATATTAATAGTGAAATATAATCTACTATAAACTGGCATAACATATAGTGGTCACTTGACATATGCAAATGAGTAATGGGGATTTTGAGTCTGATCAAATTATAAATCAGGTTTACTGTGTGAATTTAGATCTGTGCTATTTTTCTATTAAAAATCCCTTTCTCCAGGTGCCTGGGTAGCTCAGTCAGTTGAGCATCCGTCTCTTGGTTTGGGCTCAGGTCATGATCTTGTGGTTGTGAGATTGAGCCCTGCATCCAGCTCTGAGCTCAGCATGGAGTCTGCTTCAGATTCTCTCTCCCTCTCCCTCCCACTCACTCTCTCTCTCAAATAAATAAATAAATAAAATCTTAAAAAAATCATTTTCTCCCACATTCTTCCAGTTTTTGCTCATGTTAGCTTCTCAGAACTTCCCTGGGTGTTCTGACTAAAATTCAGGTCCTACTTTTACCCATCTTCATCCTCTCTTGCTTGTTTTTTCTCTATACCTCTAACATGCTATATAATTTAATGTATTTAAAGTATATATTTGTACAACAAGAATATAATATGAATGATGTACTTGGGAGTTGTATGAAAGGGGTGAATCCACTATGCAGGCTGTCATGGTTTGAAGACTAGCCAGAATGACAATTTGGACTCAGATAAAGCTACTTTTATAGAGCATATTGTCAAAACAGCAACACAAAGGATATCCATGAAATAAAAGCTATCCGTGCATTGACATAAGTGTTATTGACTTAGTTCTTTTCAGGGGTATCAATGGAATTCAGTTCATCTTGGTAGCCTGAAAAGAGTAAGGAATCTAAAAGTCAGAAGAATCCAAAAAATGGGGGCTCTCTACACACAGATGTGATCTTAAAGTCATTTTCATAGAAGATAGATGGACTGATTTGGAAAAAAAATTGTATGAGATATTTCGGTAAAGAGATAGTGTTGGGCTTGCATCCAACCTCCTAGAGTTCTATTAAAATAAACATGGAATTTTAAAAAGATAAAGAGTTGCAATAACCTGTTAAAGTAAGGGCAAGGGTGAAATATTTGTCAATCTTAGAGAAACTTATACTAATTACAAGAGTGATGGGGCTATAGTAAGAAGCACATTCAAGGCTAATATAAATATAGTAATGTGTGCAGCAGAGTGGGCAGTAACAACAAATCCTGGGAAGCTCACTCTCACTTTCACTGTGCAGAAATGACTTTCTGAGACATATTGTTTCTTCTTTCTCCTGAATTCCCTTCTGATTTTTTTTTCTGTATCCACTCAAGCCTATAAACCTAGTGACCAAGTAGAACAAATGTAAAGGGTTCTTAATGCTCTTGATCCTGGGATATGTAGGACTTCAGAAAATGTTCACTCTGTGTGTGTGTGTGTGTGTGTGTGTGTGTTTGGCTTGGATGGTTGGGAAAGGGAAGGTTGCAGGTAAAAATAGTAGGAAGATTCATAGAACCTGAAATATTACAGAAGGAAAGAATGGGATTTTTAAATATGCCAGGTATGATTAAGGAGATAAAAAGTGCCCTAAATAGTTGAAGGCACTTTTTTGTTTTTCTTGTTGTAGTTTGTTTTGCCTAGAATGAGATTCCTGAGCAGGGAAAGCATACAGTGTCACTCCAAATCATTGATTCTCAAGCTGATAGCCCCCTTTTTAATACTACAAAAATAGAAACAGCCATTAATTGATAAATAATAAGCAATTCTCAAGATAACTTATAATTTAATAAAATTCAAAACCAAAAATATGTATTAAAATTTCAGAACAAATTAAGAAAATCTCTAAAGTACGATTGTGATCAGGCACGTTAGAAAATTATTTATCTTTGAAATTACTCTAATTGAGGAATAGAAGTACAAGTACATAGCTGATTAATTAAAAGATGACTTCTAATGTAATTAAAAATAAAACAATCCTTGAATATTGGTGTTTTCAGTAGGTCATGAGGAATCTGAAATTATGTGTGTAAATAGATACACTTTCCTCACTATAAAGCAAGATTTTCAACCTTAGCACTATTGACATTTGAGGCTGGACAATTGTGTGATAGCCTGTGCGGTGCATTACAGTATGTTTGACAGCATCCTTAATCTCTGCCCACTAGGAGACAGTGGCAAAATTTATCCTCTCTGAGATGTCTAACCAAAATTGTCTCCAAACATTGCCAATTGTTCCCCAGGAGGCAAAATTACTCCTTGTCTTGCAGGTATAAAAGCAAACAGGCAGATTCCTTATAATAGCACAACAAAGCAAAGTAGAAATCTAGGAAGAAAACCTACAACATAGGGAGAGAAATACATATCTGAAATTTTAGTATTATAATTTAAATTTTTTTCTATTAAAGTAAAATTTAAAATTTACCTTTAAGAGAGAAATAAGACTCAAGAAAGTTTAAAAATATAAAGTGGAAATATTCAAAGAGAAATAATTATTATTATGATAAAATTAATATCAGAAAAAACATAATTCAAAGAAATATTAATCACTGGGATCAATAGGCTAATTTTATAATGAACAAAGTTAAATCCACAACCCTTATGTACAAAGGAATATTGTATAAAGCAAAAATTATTAAAAATATAAGGTGATATTGACAATATGAGAGACAGAGGGAAAATTAGCACATGGCACTCTATATATGATAGAGCAATATTACAACTTGATGTTAGAAACCAAAGAACAACAATAAAAGTTAAATTTTTTTAAAAGATTGCTATTAATAGGGCTCTTTTCTTTCTAAAATAGGGTTTATAAGATTTTTTTCAATGCTCTGAATAACAGTTAATAAAATTGGCTAAAAACTGAAAAACAAACAAACCTAAAATATATGTTTGTGGGCATATGGGCATATGTGTGTGTATTATCATCATAAATGTCATAATCTTTAACTACAGCAAGTAAACCTAAAAAGTAAGAGCAAAGATAAAAAATAACAATGATACCAGGAAACACTTAATATATCAAAACAGAGAAGGCAAAACAACAGACTGACCATTTGGAAATTTTAGCAATACAAATAAAACACCAAAATGAAAAGTCTCTAAATAATTATTGAAGAATTATAATAATAAGCGTGCTAAGTAATTTTACATACAAATTTATTTAATCTTCAAAATAACCCAGTGAAATAGGTACTCCCAACATTCTCAATGTTATAGACCACTGCCATTTATAAAAATGGGTAAATAAGAAATAATTCATTTGGTCTGTGTGTGGATCAGGGAATGGATGGGTTCAGGGAAAGAGAATCAAGCATTTCCTCTTAGATGTACTATATTTAAAGTGCTTTTGCATGGGCTTCTCCTTTATCCTGGAAAGCTCTATCCTGGGATTTGCAGGGTCTATATCTGATACATCTTTTTTGCCTAGATCCTGTGGTAGTGTATTACTAGTAATAATCAAGTTAGCACTGATTAACTAGCTAATTAATTAACAAATGGGGAGAAAAAATGAGATAACATTTCAGGAGAATCCTGGAAAAATAAAAAAAATCAAATTGCGGATTTTAGAGCTATCTGTGATTCACAGGATCCCTGACAATATCCAGTCTTCTACTGAGGTGAGTGCCTGGGACATATGTGTGGTGGTTGTATATGGATGATTGATTAGGGCCAAGTGAGGGCAAAGGAAGAAATCTGTGCCCTAGCCAGCATTATAGAACAGTTTGCCAATCCTACAAAAGTAGATTTTTCAAGTTGTGTATTTTGGACAGGAAATTTTGTTATCATTGTTGTACTAACTGAATAAACTGTTATTTAAAGTGGCATGCTGGAAGAATAGGATTCTTCATAATCTGCTGCTTACAAAAAAATTGTAATGTTCAATACTAAAAACAAATTTTGTCACTTAGCAAAATAAAGGTAATATATATTTAAGAAAAAATCTGTCACTGTTTTATGTTATTTCAAGTTATATTCTTTTCCAGGCAAAGATTCACTGTGCTTTAGTCATGTGGTTTAAATCATGGAGTAGAAGAGTTTGTTTGACTTTGAAGTTCACTGACTTTCTTGTTATGCCTCCTGTTAATATAATAATACACTGCACTCCACTTTTAACGTTCTAAGTTTGTTCTTTTCTGAAGAAGAGCTCTACTTTAATTCCCTTTACTTCTTTACTCAAACCAGCTCATGCCTTAATGAAGCCTAGAGGAATATTTAGCCTACAGTTGCTGTACCAATCAGTGATTTGGCAAACTTTTAATCAGATTAAATGCTGCTATCCTAAAGAGTAGAAACTTGATCTTTGCGTCATTACCACACAATCACCTTAAACGGAATTCATTTAGTAGTTTTTAATTTTGGAATGCTCTTTTCATCCTTGTTACACAGAATGGCTGATCTATGTTTTTTCTTGGGGAATTTTCCTTCATTTTTTTTCTGTGTTTCTTTGAATGCTTTGCGTTATTTCCTTTCAGCATTTATTTATAGTTTCTTCCAAATTTCATGCTTCTTTCCTTTTTTGTTATTTTCTTTTGGAAAATTTATATTCAGGAGATAATAAATAATTATCTATTATTTCTCTGACATTTAATACATTGTTTTGTTGATATTGCTGAACAATGATGTTCAGAAACAATGTCACAAAAATGGCTGAAGCAGATATTCAGAATCCTTCATTTAAAAATATGTATTTCCAATTGGCATTCATTACAAATATTTGTGCCTGTGGAATTATCTATTTCAATGTCTACACTGTACAACATAAAAGAAAAATGAGGACCAAAGAAGAAATTATATATTTTTAAGCCAAAATAGTCTCAGAACATGGATTTGAACATATTTTACTTTTGCTTTGGGATTCTCTCATCTCACCTTTTGACTTTTATTTATACCATCAGGACAAAACAAATCATCCATCACCATCTCCAATTCACACCTACATATTTGCATACATGTGCACTCACATATTTACTAGGAAGGAGCTACTTCTGCTTTTCTAGCCGTAACTTACAGTCAAAACTTGATATTGACAGACATTTTGATACTTGGTTCTCTTTAATTTGGACCCTCAATTTGATTAGCTTATTTCTACATGAGATGAATGATATTAAATTTGTTTAACTCTTTTATAATGAATTCAGAATCTGCTAACCAAAATAATCTTTAAGAAAAATAAATGTAATGAAGAATAAAAAGAAAAATTTCATTACAACTGGAAGTGATGACAGAGAGAGCTGGAGAAAATATATATATATGAATTTCCATATTCCTTCATCTGTTCACTTTGAAATCAGAAGTAAGAACTATAACAGGATGCATTCATAGTGTCCTATAATGTTGTAATGTTGATCTCCAAAGTAATTACTTGGGAGTTTATGAATTTACACAATAAGGTCTTCTTTGCTCAAATGTTTCCCAGACATTGCAGAGGTAGTTTGGTCTTTGAATTCATAGTGAATTTGATACTTATGGTATGACATTGACAAAATAGTTAACCTTGCTGAGCTCCAAGTTTTTAATCTATAATCCAAGACAAATTATGATAATGGAACTAGAGCATATTATGCTACATGAAATAAGTCAGTCAGAGAAAGATAAATATCCTATGATTTCACTCATATGTGGAATTAAGAAACACAACAGAGGAACATAGGGGAAGGGAAGGAAAAATAAAATAAGATAAAAACAGAGAGGGAGGAAAACCATAAGAGACTTTTTTTTTTTAATGAGACTTAACTATATGGAACAAACTGAGGGTTGCTGGAGAGGAGATGGGTGGGGGAATGTGGCATTGTGTGATGGGTATTAAGGAGGGTATTTGATGTAATGAGCACTGGGTCTTATATGCAACTGATGAACCACTAAATTCTATACCTGAAACTAATAATACACTACATGTTAACTAACCTGAATTTAAATAAAATCTAAAAAAGAAAAAAAGACCACAAGTTTATCATTTATTGAAATCATCACTCTGAAGTGATATAATTCAACACACATTATAATAAAACATCCAGTCATCTAGGATTAGAAGGATTATAATTTTTTCAAACATATAAAGACTGTAAATAACCTATTGCTATCTTATAATTAATGTTAATTATCAGAACAGATAAAAGGCAAAGATGTGTTTTTATTCATTCTTTAGTCATCACTTTGAGGAAATTCCAAACCAGTGTATTAAATAAAATAAAAATTTAAAAGACAAAGATTTTGTTCAGTGGACATGATTATATGCAAGGTCCAAAAGAATCTATGAAATGAACTATCAATATTTATCAGGGAATTAAATGTCTAGATAAAATATCAATACATAAAAACACCAGGGGCGCTGGGTGGCTCAGTCATTAAGCGTCTGCCTTCGGCTCAGGTCATGATCCCAGGATCCTGGGATCGAGCCCTGCATCGGGCTCCCTGCTCGGCGGGAAGCCTGCTTCTCCCTCTCCCTCTCCCACTCCCCCTGCTTGTGTTCCTGCTCTCACTCTCTCTCTCTCTGTCAAATAAATAAATAAAATCTTAAAAAAATAAAAAATAAAAATACCAGCAATATACCAATATATCAGCAATATATCAATATACCAGCAACACAAAAGTAAAAATGTAATTTGAAATTCTATTTAAAATGGCCTCAAATATATTAGCTATCAAAGAAGATTCAAATATGTGTAGATTATATTGCTGACAGAAATTTATAAAGACAATTCAATGCAGTTATAGATCATATATATGTACATATATATATAATGACTATTGTTAGATGTCAATTCTCCCCACATCGTTATACTGAGTCAACACAATCTCAGCTTAAACAGCTTTATTCTTCTGAAAATTTACAAAATGATTATAAATGGCAAGATTTCATTCTTTTGATGGCTGAGTAATATTCCACTGTGTGTGTGTGTGTGTGTGTGTATGTATATATATATATACAACCTCTTCTTTATCCATTCATCTGTCGATGGACATCTGGGCTTTTTCCATAGTTTGGCATTGTGGACATTGCTGCTATGAACATTGGAGTTCAGGTGCCCCTTCAAATCACTATTTTTCTATCCTTTGGATAAATACCTAGTAGTGCAATCACTGGGCTGTAGGGTAGTTCTAACTTATTGAGTAACCTCTATTCTGTTTTGAAGAGTGGCTGTACTAGTTTGCATTCCCACCAACAGTATAAGAGGGTTTCGCTTTCTCTGCATCCTTGCCAACATCTATTGTTTCCCGAGTTGTTAATTTTAGCCATTCTGACTGGTGTGAGGTGGTATCTCATTGTGGCTTTGATTTGTATTTCCCTGATGCCAAGTAATTTAGAACATTTTTTCATGTGTCTGTTAGCCATTTGTATGTCTTTTTTGGAGAAATGTCCGTTCATGTTTTCTGCCCATTTCTTGATTGGATCATATGTTTTTTGGATGTTGAGTTTGATAAGTTCTTTATAGATTTTGGATACTAGCCCTTTATCTGATATGTTATTTGCAAATTATCTTCTCCCATTCTGTAGGCTGCCTTTTAGTTTTGTTGATTGTTTCCTTTGCTGTGCAAAAGATTTTAATCCTGATGAAATCCCAATAGTTCATTTTTGCTTTTGTTTCCTGTGCCTCTGGAGATGTGTCTAGCAAGACGTTGCTGTAATAGAGGACACAGAGGTTGCTGCCTGTGTTCTCCTCTAAGATTTTGATGGTCTCCTGTCTCACATTGAGGTCTTTCATCCATTTTGAGTTTATTTTTGCACATGGTGTAAGAGAATGGTCCAGTTTCATTCTTCTGCATGAGGTTGTCCAATTTTCCCAACATCATTTGTTGAAGAAACTGTCTTTTTTCCATTGGACATTCTTTCCTGCTTTGTCGAAGATTAGTTGACCCGGGAGTTGAGGGTCCATTTCTGAGCTCTCTATTCCATTCCATTGATCTGTGTGTCCACCACCTAATTTCCAAAGGACCAGGTTGGCCTTGACAAGCAAGGCATAACCCCTCAAAATTAAATCTAGTCTCCTGATCCAAACACCTGGGTCAAATCTCAATTTTCTCACTTTAATTGTAATCAGCCAGAAAGGCATTTTTTTTTTCTGTTCTGTTACTCTCTAAATAAAAATGAGTAATAAACTGAAATCAATAGCACTTTCTAAGGAGACCTAAAAATATTTTGGGTGTTTAAGAATCTTATAAAACAAAGCTCATAAGCAAAGAATACTTTCTAAGAAAATAAAATATTAAAGTGCAATTGTCATGTAGCCACAAACAGAAGATAATGCGTTTGTAAAAAGTACAATGTTTCTAGAAGTATCAATGATAAACAAAACAAAACAAAACAAAAACATATTTCAAGTCAGTAAGTGAAAAAAAGACTGATATTGCAAAATGGAAAATTCAGCTTACATATTCATTTAAACTTTACTAGTGACTCTGGTAATGATGAAATGGAATAATTTACTCAAAGAGGAGTTAAAAGCAAAATTAGTGACATTTAAAGAAAAATCTTGAAAGAAAATTAATAAAATTCAGTTTAATCAACTGTTCTGCTCCAAATTATAAAGTGAGTGTTTATATTACAGAGGCAACTTTTAACTATGAATTGATATAACTTTAAAGTTTGAGTTATTATTCTACTATATTAGGTAGTGTATTAGAAAAGATATTAGATTTCTTAGCAAAGGGAGCTATAGTAATATGATTTCTCATATAGAGTGGGCATTCAACGGATATTTAGGAAAATATAAAGAAAGTGAAAAGGAAACCATGTCCCTTTTTGAATAGCATCACAAACCAATCATAATTTCATAATACAATTTTGTTGCCCTCACTTTCCTTATGTACATAATGAAGGTCTCAGATAATAGAATAAAAAGTAACAGTTTGCCAGGCACAATTCTATGCATTTCATATTAATGGTCTCATTCACTTTACACAACACATCTACAGAAATAGATATTATTACTCTGATGGCACAATCAGTGGCAAAACATTTTACTTAAGGGACCAGAGCTAGGAAGTGAAAGAGGTAAGACTTGGAGCCAAGCTGTCTGACTCTAGAGCCATTGCTGAACATTGTACAATATAGTTGATTTCTGAGATTGCCTCCCCATCTAAGAGCCTATACTTCAATGATTTGGGGGAAAAGTTATTATATAGATTTCATACTGAGGATTTTTTGACTTGGGAATAATAGGAAATAATGAAACACTAACTCAATGTTATATTAAGATTTACTTTTACAAATGCTTCTTATAGGGTCACAATATGCATATATATATATCTTAGACTCTGATGAGTTCTAAAATTTTAGCATGTATGTCAGATTATTTCTACAGTATAATGTATACTTGATGGCCTAAACATACCAAAATAGTATATTAATTTGTACTAACTTGAGGGGGAATATAGAAATATTTATGAAATTAATGAAGGCAATTCTGAAAATCATAAAGTAATTAAGTTCATAAGAAATTGATAATCAGCTGTTTAAAGAACTGACATATGTCATAATAAAATGTTTTTTTAATTTAGGTTTTTATTTTTCTTGTCCATAAAAAGTCACAGAGGAAGCCAATTCTTTTCTGTTTTTATCACTCCTTCAGTTAAAATGAAACAAAAATGCATTTCACTCCACTTTAAATCACCTATTATATGCCACTGGCCTAAAAAAGTGTACAAGAAAAACTGTATTCAGTGTATCCTAATGTCAATGGTTTGTGGATTAAAACGAAATAAACAAAATCTGAAAAAAAATAAACAACACATTTAACTCATAATATCACTTAGTTGTTTGACGGTATTCTAAAAGAATGTACTAAAAATATTCAGGGTATTTCCATGTCTTGCTCGTAACTTGTTAGTTCATTAAGTGATACCCTATACCCAAGCATCTATTTGAGGTTATTTGTTATCCACAAAACCTTTTGTTTTAATGAAAGCTTTTTGATGACCTTGTGTATGTGAATGTATATTTGTGAGCCACAAGGAGGAAAGTGAAGGAAACAAAGTATATAGAGTGGGCAGGGTGCCACCTGTACTCAGCCAAACCCTTTGACTAGGCTGGAGCCTCTATACAAAAGACAGAGGCTACAGTAAAAAGGTTGACATTAAGATAGTTTATCATCTGGGGAAAAAATGTGCTGCTTTCAGTGTCAAATGACAAAGAATGGCAGGGAGTGGGAGGATACTTTATCTATTTCTGCAATGAAGTCAACATTGCTTAGTCATCTTCAGAAGACAATGCCTTTATCAAGCCAATGACATCCATGAGGTAAGTTCAAGGTTTTCACAGGAAGGGAACACATTGTGTAAGGATTGGAGATTAAGAGGAAGAACATGGCAGATGTCTCTTATAACCAACTGATTTTTTGTGATCTCATATAAAGCACCCTTTAAGGATTTTCAGGAATAGACATGAAGGGATATCATTAGAAGAGAAGAGGAATTGAGTGGTCTACATGTAGAAATGAGGAATAATAATAGTTATTAGTAAATAGTAAATAGTAAATAGTAAAGTATATGTTGGGTAATTGACACTTATGCAACTTCATTTTATTTTGCTTGATGGTGAGGCCTGGGGAAACCAAAGTTTCACTCATTTTGAATTATTTGGTAGATACACCAAGAGTCATATATAAATTTTGGAGCATGTTACCCAAGTAAGTTGGGCAATTGTTATCAGTTTAAATTGATAAATACATATCTTAAAATAACCAATTTTTTATGATTGATGTTTATTGTTAAAAATCTTATATCTTGGCATCATATCTAAATAAGCAACAGCTGTAATATTCTATCTCTTCTAATCTTTCTTGCCAAGTATCTTGGGCATGGTGAGATATTATGTTAGTACCTGGAGATGTTTTATAGGTGTATAGTGTATTACAAAAATGAAAACACACACATATTTTCACAACTCATTTTCAGGAAAAACAGATATAGCAATAGCCACTCTTATTTGTGTATGCATTTTGTGAGTGTATTAAGAGCCACAGAGATTAGTTATGTACCTAATTTTGCATGCTATATATATCTTATTACTATATTATTGGATATAATACCAAGTAAATCTCTGGCACAAAATGTGATTATATGCCAATTAATTTATTAGTACTATTTGGTAGTTACTGAAATTCTTGAATAGGTTCTACTGATTCATTTATAAAATTTTATGAGTTTAAATTATTTTAATTTTGGACTCTAGCTATACTTGTAAAATGTAATCACATAATTTAAGCTAAATTATGTAATTGTAGTCTTTAAAGTACTTGTAGCTAATACAACTCAACATCCAAAACAAATAATTCAACTGAAAAATAGGCAGAAGACATGAACAGGCATTCCTCCAAAGAAGAATATGGATGGCCAACAGACACATGAAATGATGCTCAACAGCACTCATCATCAGGGAAATACAAACCAAAACTACAATGAGATATCATCTCACACCTGTCTGAAAGCCTAAAATCAAAACACAAGAATCAAGTGTTGGTGAGGATGTGCATAAAAAGGAACTCTTATACACTGTTGGTGGGAACGCAAACTAGTGCAGCCACTGTGGAAAAGAGTATGGGGGTTTCACAAAAAGTTAAAAATAGAACTACCCTATGATCCAGTAATCACACTAGTGGGTATTTACCCTAAAATTACATGTACACTAATTCAAAGGGATACATGCACCCTACATTTATTGCAGCATTATTTACAATAGCCAAATTCTGGAAGAAGCCCAAGTGTCCATCAATAGATAATTGGATAAAGAAGAGGTGGTACATACATACAACGGAATATTAGTGAGCCATAAAAAGAAGTAAATCTTGCCATTTGCAATAACATGAATGAAGCTAGAGAGTATAATGCTAAGCGAAATAAGTCAGTAAGAGAAAGACAAAAACCACATGATTTCATTCATATGTGGAATTTAAGAAACAAAACATGAGTAAAGGAAGGGAAAAAAAAGGAGGGGTGAGAGAGCAAGAGAGAGTGCCAAGCCAAGAAACAGACTCTTAACTACAGAGAACAAACTGATGGTTACCAGAGGAGAGGTGGGGAGGGGGATAGGTAACATAAATGATGGGGATTTAAGAGTACACTTTTCAAGATGAGCCCTGAGTAATGTATAGAATTGTTGAATCACTGTATTGTACACCTGAAACTAATATAACACTGTATGTTAACTATAATGTAATTAAAATTTTCAAAACTTAAGAAAAAAAATTAATGATAAATAATTTGTAACTAGAAAAACTCCTGAAAGAGATTTATCCAAAGTATACCATACATGTGTGTTCCTATCTAATTGTTTCTTCCAAAAAAACCCAAATTTCATAAACATCTTTATTTATATCATTTAATGTTTATCAATTATGGTTAAAATACTTTTTTCTTTTTTTAATTTAAAATCAATTAGCCAACCTATAGTACATCATCAGTTTTTGATGTAATGTTCAATGATTCATTAGTTGCGGATAACACCCAGTACTCATCACATCATATGTCCTCCTTAATGCCCATCATCCAGTTACCCCATCCCCCCACCCACCTCCCTTTCCACAACCCTCAGTTTATTTCCTGGAGTCCAGAGTCTCTCATGGTTTGTCTCCCTCTCTGATTTCTTCCCAATCAGTTTTCCCTCCCTTCCCCTGTGGTCCTCTGCACTTTTCCTTATGATCCACATATGAGTGAAACCATATGATAATTGTCTTTCTCTGCTTGACTTATTTCACTTAGCATAATCCCCTCCAGTTCCATCCATGTCAATGCAAATGGTAGGTGTTCATCCTTTCTCATGGCTGAGTAGTATTCCACCATATATATGAACCACATCTTTATCCATTCATCTGTTAAAGGACATCTCGATTCCTTCCACAGTTTGGCTATTGTGGACATTGCTGCTATGAACATTGGGGTGCATGTGCTCCTTCTTTTCACTACGTCTGTATCTGTGGGGTAAATACCTAGTAGTGTAATTGCTGAGTCATAGGGTAGCCCTATTTTTAACTTCTTGAGGAACCTCCATACTGTTTTCCAGAGTGGCTGTACCAGCTTGCATTTTCACCAACAGTGTAAGAGGGTTCCCTTTCTCCACATCCTCTTCAACATTTGTTGTTTCCTGTCTTGTTAATTTTAGCCATTCTAACTGATGTAAGGTGGTATCTCATTGTGGTTTTGATTTGCATTTCCCTGATGGCTAATGATGTTGAACATTTTTTCATGTGTCTGTTAGCCATTTGTATGTCTTCTTTGGAGAAGTCTGTTCATGTTCTTTTCTTTCTTTTTTTTTTTTTGACTGGATTATTTGTTTTTTGGGTGTTGAGTTTGAAAAGTTCTTTATAGATCTTGGATACCAGCCCTTTATCTGTAATGTCATTGGCAAATATCTTCTCCCATTCCATAGGATGGATTCTAGGATTTTGATGGATTCCTGTCTCACATTGAGGTCTTTCATCCATTTTGATTTTATCTTTGTGTATGGTGTAAGAGAATTGTCCAGTAATTATGGTTAAAATACTCTTAAAACATGTAATATACTTCTTACAACAATGAAATCTACTCCCTTAGGTAACTGTCTTTGATAGAGTTTTTTCATATATTCAACAATTATATATAGTGAGCGCCTCTTATAGACCCCTAAGACACAATGCTAAGGAAAAATGGAAACAGGCCATGCCTTTATAGAGCTGACAGCTGAGTAGGAATAGGCAGATATTAATTAGAATTTATATCTGTGAGAGATGTTAAAGAAAAAATATAGGCCTATGGAAATATGTTAAGGGATTGGACATAGTGAAAATTGAAGTGAAATATGTTTGAGTAAAAATTAGGTTAGATAAGTTAATATTAAAACTCATTATCAAAAAAACCCTCATTATCAATATTAATAGTGACAGATATAAAGGGGTGAGAAGAAACAAATTATCTTTAGTGAACTGCAAATCATCCTGTGTGGCTTCAGCATAATGAGCAAGAAGAAACAAAGGACAAGGGCTTGGACCAAGACCAGTATAACTGGAGAGCTACAGAGGGGTTGGGCCATGTTAGATTTTCTATGCTTCTCTAGGAACTTAGGACTTTATTTTAGGAGCAATAGGACACCATTAAGGATTTTTTTTTTTCCAGAAAATTCACATTATCAGATACATGTTCTTTAAAATAATACTCTGGCTTCAGGGGAGAGAATGAATAGGATGAGGGCAAGAGTAGATCTAGGAAGAAATTTTAGAAAGCTGTTATAACAGACGAGGCAAGAGATAATGATTTCTCTCTGCAGTGGCATGTTGGATAGAAGTCCAAAGACCTAAAAAATATTTAAATGATAAAATTTATTGGGATGGATTAAGATTAAGGAAAATAGTGACTTTCTAATGTATACAACTGAATGTATATTGGTGACATTCATTGAAACAGGTAATATTGGAAAATAACAATTTTGATGGGGAACACGACTGGAGAGTTTGGTAACATTTGATTTTGGATAGGTTGAATTTGAAAAGGGTTGATATATCAAATAAGTCGTTTTTCATATCAAATAAGGTGATGATAAGTGAAAGAGATGGCATAATGTAGTTAATTATACTGGTTTGAAACTCCAAAGAAATGTCTGGGCTAGAGACATAAATTTATAAATAATTTTCATATTTTCGTAAAAATGATACCCTAAGCTCTGCTCCAGGTTGAAACTAAAAATTAAAAAAAAATGGAACAAGAAGAAAAAAAGTCTAGGATTCAGCCTTGAGGAACTCATGGTATTATTACAATAGATACCAAACATGAAGTTTCAGGGAGGATGATGTAATAACAGATTTAAAAAAAAAAGAGGATGTTAGAAGGAAGGGTCAACGCTGTCAGATACTATTGAGAGGGCAAATAAGATCGGGATTGAAAACTAAATTTAATGTTTGGTATGAAAGTCATTTGTGGGCGCCTGGGTGGCTCAGTTGGTTAAGCGACTGCCTTCGGCTCAGGTCATGATCCTGGAGTCCCGGGATCGAGTCCCACATCGGGCTCCCTGGTCGGCAGGGAGTCTGCTTCTCCCTCTGACCCTCCCCCCTCTCATGCTCTCTATCTCATTCTCTCTCTCAAATAAATAAATAAAATCTTAAAAAAAATTTGAAAAAGAAAGTCATTTGTGTCCTTGGTGAGAACTCTTTCACTGAAATTTTTAAGGCAAAAGTGAAATCATAGTAGGTTTTGGAGTTAGTGAGAAGAAAAGATACGGAGAAAACAAACTTCCTTTATACTACTAACAGAGGAAGAGTTGAAACACAGTTTTGTGTGTTTGGCTACCTAGGAATTTGGAGATCAGTTGGCTAGGTTTTGTTTTTGTTTTTGTTTTTAATAATATCTTACTATCCACAGTATAATACTGGTGGAAAGAATACATAGTATACATCTTCCACCTAGTTTTAAGTCTTTTTACCTAGATTATTTAAAATTGACCAAACTGTACGGGGTCAATACAAAGTGTTTTATCCAGCATTTATTTTTTTTATTTATTTTTTTTAAATTTTATTCTTATGTTAATCCCCATACATTACATAATTAGTTTTAGATGAAGTGTTCCATGATTCATTGTTTGTGCACAACACCCAGTGCTCCATGCAGAATGTGCCCTCCTCAATACCCACCACCAGGCTAACCCATCCTCCCACCCCCCTCCCCTCTAGAACCCTCAGTTTGTTTTTCAGAGTCTATCCTCTCTCATGGTTCGTCTACCCCTCCGATTTCCCCCGCTTCATTCTTCCCCTCCCACTACCTGGAGAGAGACAGAGAGAGGGAGAAACAGAGAGAGAGAATTGAATAAAACAGAAAATAACAAAATATATTCAAGTAGTAAAAGTACTATTGCTTCAGCTTTCAGTAATGTATATCCAAATTATGTGTTGAGGGGAAGGGTCACAATGTAAAATTAATTTCTTGTTGTGGTTATTGGACAAAAAAAGTATATTTTAGTGGAACAAATTAAAATCAATATATCACAGTAATCATTTGATTTCTGTAGATGAAAGTGCCAGTGACATTTAATTATTTTCTAATTTTTCAAATTTCCTAGGCAAATAGTCTATACAATTTTAGTGGATAAATAAATTATATAAATCAAATAAAATATTATCAGCAACATCAGCATGTAAGCCAAGAACCCTAAAGGATTGTTCTGTTAAAATCTATTGAAGTAAAAGTCAGTAACAAATCTCTTATTTTATTTTTGAAAGCTCTTTGTCATCTACAATAATCTGATTTTAATATATTTATCTGTGGTTTGCTAAGATGTTAAAATAAAATGAGAACACAGCTCCTTATTGTTGGTCTAGAAAGGAAGTTTCTTCTGTGCACTTTAACCCATAAGCTTATTAATCATTCTAAGGATTTCGACCAAAGGAGAGTGCGGTTTAGTGATGCAATTATGATCATGGAGATCTGGGGGCTATTTTCAGTTCTCCACCTAGCTTGGGTTTAGTGACTGAGGGAGTCATTTAACTTCAGTGGGGTAGATTTTTGGGGTATTTTCTTCCATTTACAGAGTAGTCCAGTGAAAGGAGCCGATGTACCAGCTCAGGAATGACTGAAGAGAATTCCCATGGATCAAAAAAATTCCTGGAGATGGTGAACAATGCTGGTTGGTTTCAAATGTTACCTACTGGCAACACATGAACTAGTAGTATTTGTTAATAAACTATGACTCCAGAATGATTTTTCCTCCTTTTTTTAATCTTTTGCACTTTCATTTCTTTCTAGATTAATTGATTCACATTATGGATAGAATTGACACAAACTTCATTTGATTTGCTGGCTAATAAAACTGCTGTCATTATAATTTTGTAAAATGTTGACTATGTATAAAAGCTTGATGCTTATTATGTTTCAAGATGTTAAGTGATCACTGTAGAAATCAAAGTAGGATACTTGAAATGTTACTGCTAAAATATATTGATCAAGGGTTTTCCAATTTAACAGCAAATCTTTAAGAAGTAGCGGCTCCCAAATTTATTTGGTTGTGTTTGTTTTCTTTGAAGAGTATATGTGACCACTACTCAATTGACTACCCTTGAAGAGATGCTAGGTGGAATGTCCATTAAAGCACTGTGACTACATACTGAGTTCCAAGAATGTAAATTTTATAAAATATTTCATAACCACTGAAGAATGAAATTGCTATAAAATTGTTGCTTCAATATGGTAAATTTATTTTTTTAAGATTTTTATTTATTTGAGAGAGAGACAGATAGTGAGAGAAAGCACAGGAGCAGGGAGGAGAGGGAGAAGGAGGCTCCCCAGTGAGCAGGGAGCCTGACGTGGGCCTTGATCCCAGGACCCTGGGATCATGACCTGAGCCGAAGGCAGATGCTTAATGACTGAGCCACCCAGGCACCCTCATGCAATCATTCTTTAAGAATTCTCTTATAAAGCTGTGACACATATGTTCATATTTCTGTGGTCAAAATAGGCTCATGGTCAAGCTCAGTGTCAATAGGACAAGTAGTATGCCCTTCCTACAAGATGCACTGAAAGTCATGGCCAGTGGGTGGAAGTGTATAATCTTTTTACTGGAAGGGAAAGTGAATGATATTAAACAATAATAAATTTACAGGGCACCTGGGTGGCTCAGTCAGGGTTAAGAAATCCACTGTCATTTGAACTGTTTTTCTCCTACAGTCAATGTGATATTACTCTTTGGCAGTTTTAAGATTTTTTTTCTTTATCTTTAGTTTTCAGAAGTTTCATTTTAATGTGTCTTGGCCAGAAGTTTTTGTTTGTTTGTTTGCTTGTCTCCTTAGGAGTTTGTTCACCTTCTTGAATCCATAAGTTTATGTCTTTTTGTCAAATTTGGGAAGTTTTCAGCCATATGTCTTGAATGCTCTTTCAGCCCCATACTCCCTCTCATCACCTTCTGGGACTCCAAATACAAGAATGTTGGATCTTTTGTTATTGTCTCACAGACACTTAAAGATCTATTTACTTTTCCAATCGTCTATTGGTTCAAATTTGCTAAATTCTATTGATCTACTACCTCTATCATCTCCTGATTCTGTTATCTATCATCTCTCCTTTATTTACTATTGAGCCCATCTATCAAGATTTTTGTTTGTTTTGGATATTGTATTTTATGATTTCTGTAATTTCCATGTGTTTTTAATTTTAATAATTTCTATTTTTGTTAGGATTTTCCCTCACTTTGTTTCAAGAGAATTTGTAATTGCTTGTTGAGGTATTTTTATGAGGTCTGATGAAATATTTGCCAGATAGTCCAAACATCTTTTTTTTTATTATTATGTTAAGCACCATACATACATCATTAGTTTTTGATGTAGTGTTCCATGATTCATTGTTTGCATATAACACCTAGTGCTCCATTTAATACGTGCCCTCTTTAATACCCATCACCAGGCTAACCCATCCCCCAACTCCCCCTCCCCTCTAGAACCCTCAGTTTGTTTCTCAGAGTCCATAATCTCTCATGGCTCATCTCCCCCTCTGACTCCCCCCTTCATTTTCCCTTCCTATTCTCTTTCTTTTTTAAACATATAATGTATTATTTGTTTCACAGATACAGGTTTGTGATTCAACAGTCTTATATCTTATTCATCTCAGTGTTGGCATTAGTTATCTTTTCTCATTATATTTGTGATTTTCCTGTTTCTTGCTTTGATGGTATTTTCAATTGTATCCTGGACATTCTATTATGTTAAGAGACTCTGGGTTCTATTTGAATCTTTTATTTATCAGGCAGTCATCTATTTAGTTTTAGTAAATAAGTTCTGAACTACTTTTGTAGTCTGTAGTTATAATGATAATTTAATTTTCAGAGCTTTGTGTGGCTATTTTGGTCAGTTTTGCTGATTTAGTACTGTTGGATTTCAGTGATTCCTGCTTCCACTGTCTGGAGGGTGGAAGGAGTTTCTCTAGGCTAGGCTACCAGGTTTCTTAAAGTAGGGTGGGGTGGGGGGGAGTCCCTGGTATGTGGGGATGAAGAAATTGAACTAGGTCACTTGTTGTTGGGAATCCCTCTTCCTGGTGCTTCCCAACCACCCATGGCCTCTTGATGGGGAGAGGAATCTTTGCTTGGGGAAAGGAGGATACTTCCCAAGTCAGGAGTTTATCAGGACAACAGTCCCTTGCTTGTGGTGTATAGGAGCCCATTTTCACCTTCTGACTAATCTTGTTCATGCTGCTGGGCTTGTTCATGCTGCTGGGCTAGTTTGTGTTATCAGCAGGACTTCCATTCAATCTGGGGAAAGAATGAATCTGTCTGAATTGACTTCTTTCCCTTGTTCAAAGGTTGAGAAATGCCGTCCCTGAATTGTCTTCTTCTATTATGTGAGGGGCTCATAAAATGCCCTGTCACTATGTTGTTCCTCCAATCCTGAAGTCTCTAGCCAGTTCACCTTCCTCTTTCCACCTTCTCCAGTTCTTCTTTGGTTGCCTCTTGCATTATTTCCCAAGTTCACAGTTGTCCTTAACAGAGAAGAGCAGGGGTAAATGAGTCTGTGCTATCATGCTGGAATGGACACTTTTGTAAAT
This sequence comes from Mirounga leonina, assembly GCF_011800145.1. NCBI lineage: Eukaryota > Metazoa > Chordata > Mammalia > Carnivora > Phocidae > Mirounga > Mirounga leonina. The sequence goes on from NW_023270702.1 coordinate 13,498,828, forward strand.
GTAATTAAAAAAACTAAATTTTAACTTGGGGAACTATCTTTTTTAGCTGAAGGCAGATCATTTTATTTAATTTTGTCTCTAAATTAGATCGTGTGGCAAAATGATGAACTTCTTAGGATATTAATTAGAAAAAATGAAGTTTAGGATTATCATTATCAACCTAAAATAAAATGTAAAGGCTAGTATATTAAAAACTTCTGCTTTATTCAGAATAGATAACATGAGTTTGTTTTCCTGTTAGTGTGTTTATAACTCATGTCATTCCAAAATGAATTTCCCAGGCAAGGGAAAGTTCCTTTGTACAGGCAGGGTCGGCTTCTTCTGAGGGCTGTGAGGTAAAGATCTATTCCAAGACTCTCTCCTTGATTTGTAAATGGTCATTTTCTCCATGCATCTTCACATTGTCTTCCCTCTGTGTCTCTATGTCCAAATTTTCGCATTCTATAAAGACACTAGTTATATTGGGTTATGGTCCATTCTAATGATCTCATTTTAACTTGATTACCTCTGAAAGAACCCTATCTCCAAATAAGGTCACATTCTGAAGTTCTGGGGGGTTAGAGTTTCAATATATGAATTTTATGGGACACAATTCAACCCATGACATCATCTCCATTAATGTTAACTCTGTTCTTTAAACTGCTCAAAAGTCTTGGTGTTTCCCTCGATTCCTCCCTACTTCACATTCCACACCTTACACATCAATGAAACTGTTTATCTTCATAATAAAACTATATAAGCATTTGACTTCCCATTACTTCAAACACCTATACCATAGTTCAAACCATTATCATCTCTATCCTAGATTATTGCTATAGCTCTTTAATTTGTCTTTTGTTTCTGATGTTAACTCCTGTGGTCTATTCCCAACATAGTAGCCAATATAACATTGTTAAAATATATATATCATGTCATAAAATCTTCCAATGGCTTCCATTACAATGGCCTACTAACTTGATATGACTCCTTATCCACTATTTGTATTTTATCTCCTGCTCTTCTTCTTCTTCTTGTTATATCTGCTATAGTCATCCTGGCTCCTTAATATTCTTCACACCTGGTGTCCAAGCATGGTCTTGCCTCAGAACCGTTTTAATTGCTATTCCTTTTGCCTGGAGTGTTCTTTACTTGATATCTAACAGCCTACCTCTCTCATTTCCTTTAAGTCTTTACTCACATCACCTTTTCAGTGAGCAGTTTCTTAGTTACAGTGTGTTAAATTTTGCCCATTCGAGGCATTTCATGACTCCATGTTCTTCTTTCTTTTTTTTTTTTACCTCAGTAGTTACCATCACCTAACATAACATATATTTTACTTTTTAATCTGTCAATTTATTTCTCTTCCACTAGAATGGAAAATGTATAAGGTCATGGATTTTGTGTTGTTTCATATATTATTAAATCCCTAGTGTCTTAGAGTATCTGTCAAATAATGCTCACTTGATAAATATTTGTTGAATATATAAATTTATGTGAAAAAAATTGTAAGGTACCAGTATTTAGTTTCCTAAAAAATGGGTAGGGCATGGAAATAGGCAAGGTATAGTTAGGGATTATAATTTTTTTGTTTACACAGTTTAAAACAAGTATATAGCTATACTTTATCAACAAACATTTAATAAAGTAGAATAAAAAATATGCACCTAAATTCCATATTTAAAAAAATAATAGGACACATTATCCATAATTCTGCCTTTATTTTCATACAACTGCATTTTGTATGAAACTACAAAATGTAACTCTTTTGGATGTATTTATCAACTCATGGCCTTGTCAGACTCAAGTTTTTTTAAATAAATTAATAATAGTAAAGTAACAAATAATGTTATTTATAAATGCTTAATTGTACAAATTTGGGTGGTAGAAGCCTGTTGAAATTGACTGCCCTTTCATTCTCTAATGTTTTTGGCAACAAGATATCCCTAGCATTTCCTCATTTTATTACAGTCCGAGGTATGAAATTAGGCACCTTCAAAGTAATCTTGGTTTCCTTCACTGGAGAATATTAGCAGAGGACTAGAGGCTCTGAGTGTTGGTTGGTATCTGTCCCTTATGCTGCTACTGAGGCAATTTTATGAGTCATGGATCTTTAAAAAAAATTTCCTTTCTGATTATGAGTTCACATTGATCTTACCAATTTAACATAGCATCTTGCTTATCCTACTTTTTAATAGTGTGTGGTTTCATTGATTACCAAGGTTTTTTCTATATTGACATTTGCCACATCAGATGTCAGGCTGAGTTAGCAACAAAGACAACCCAGGGCACAGGAGGTAATATAGAAGCCAGGGACCATGACTGGACTACAGGCATATAAATATGATTTAATAAGTTTTCCCCTCACAAACTTCTATCCCTGTCCCTGACATCCACTGTCATTTCCATCTTGCTTTATTTTTTTTCTGTAGCAGAGAAAAAAAAAATTGTTATCTATGTCCTCCACTACAATCTAAGCCGTAGGAGATTTTATTCAATTTTGCTTACTGTTATGTTCCCACTGCCTAAACAAGTTCTTGTTATACAATAGCTTAACTGTTAAATAAGTGAATTATTTTTTTTCTTATAAGACCCATAGATTGGATAAAGTCATCAAATGAAAATGTCTAAAGGAAAAAAGCTAAGGGTGAAGAATGTAGTAAAGTCATATTGTATTTCAGAACAAAGAGAAAAATAATCCAAAATCATGGCAGAAAATGAGTCACTAGAGATAGGAGAAAACAAACAAAACAACAACAATCAATCAACAGGAGTGTCAGAAACCAGAGAAGAAAGAAATTCTAAATTGGGAATTTATGGTCACTATCAGCAAATGTTCATAATGGTCAAGAAAATTAAGAAAAAAAAGGTCCCATTATGTTTGGCACTGTGCACTGTTTTGAATCCAGCAAGAGCAGTTTCAATTCAGTAGTAAGTGACACACTATATTGGTTTCTGGAGGAGTCAATGGAAATTCAGGCCATAAAAAGAACACATATCTAGTATTTTCTCACATAGGGTCGTACAAAGGAGAGAAAGCCGATAGTATACTAATAGGTGGATGTGGAGTCTCTGAATTTTTTTTTTTGCGTGTGATTTTCTTAATAAAAACAAGTGATTTGCACATGCTTCATATTCTGCGAGTAAAGAGTTGGGAAGGATTTGAAGATAAGAAGAAAAGGGGATGATGGATAGCTCAAGATCCCTGAAGGAACAGAGCCCAAAGCTCAAGTAAAAGGTCACCCTAAACAAGAATAAGGACACATTTCTCTACTAAGAGCAGAAAGCACAATGTAGCTGGTAGGAAAGTAAGATTATTGGGAAGAATTTCCAAGTGGCAGAACTGACTCATTGATTCCAGGGAAGTTGGAGGCAAGGTCTCCTGCCAAGAGTGCAGGGATAAATGATAGAGGGATATATCTGGAGAGACGCCAGAGTTGAGGAAACAGATTTTGGAGACTAGACAGAGGATTGACACAAGGAAAGACTATGGTCTTGAAGTAGGACTGCATGCACCTCTGTGGCATTGTTGGGATGGCATTTGTATTGCCCACATATTTACAAGGGTGGCTCATTTTCTTTGTATTCTTTTGGGTGCCAGGGTAAAAGCTTAGGAACTAGATCTTTGTAACATTCATATTAGAGTGAATTTGTTATTAAGAAGTTGGATATTTTATAAAGGACTGGAATTAAGATAGGAATTGATGGGTTTAATGAAATCAAAGAACTAGAAGCAAGAATTTTAAGAGCTAAAATGATTGGGTATTTTATTCAGAGAAAAATACTGAGATTCAAAAAATTCTTAAAGGTAAATAGGTAATGAAAAAATTCAGAGCTTAGTGTAGGAATGGTTTACAGATAAGATATAGAGAAAAAATTATTGGAAACTGGGAGGTCAAGAAATTGTGAAATCAGGATGTTAGGTAGATCACAGACAACACATATAAATTTTTCAAATTCCAGAGATAAAGATATGCCGAGATATTGCTATCTTTAGTTGTAGAGAGAACTATATCATCTTTGTGTGCCAAAGTCCTTGGTGAATACAAAAAGTGATGATGAAAGAAGGGCAAGGAAACTGTAGTGCTCTTTGGCAGGTGCCTAAAAGCGACTGCTTTATATGAGAATGGAAAATTAGTGGTTTGGAACCAACACGAGTGAGACGGAAGAATTCTATGCATCCTTCCTGACCAGAAGTAATGAGACTAAGAATGAGTTGCCCTCTCTACATGGATGCAGACAAGGAACTATCATACAGGAAAAGTGAGTTTCTACTGAAGCATGCAAAGAAAGATAGTCCTGTGGGTTCTAGTGGGTTTTTTAAACAACGGAGTTGACAACTGAGAGTATGCAATTGAAAGGAGTTAGGAGGAAAGGCAGTAGTGATCAAAGAGATGGCAGAAGCACAGAGTGGTATGGCTAGTAATGTTGGAGGGGACCATAACTGTAGTTTGGCGCAGAAGCCAATTATTAAAGAGATTAGATATCATAGGATTCACTGGCCTCACATTTCTGACTTTGAAACTCTGACATATAACATTTCTATGGCAAAACAAAATAAAGCATTCCCTCTGCACCCCCCCAAAAAAACAACTAAAATTTGTTGAATTCTTATTAAGTGACTAAGAGAGCTAAGCACTTTACATGCACACCATAGTTCCAACTTTATCTCAAACCAATGAAATAGGTGTCATTTTCATCTCAGGTTTGCAGGTGTGTCACTGAGTCTCATAGAATTGTGTAACTTATCCAAAGTCAGAGCCAGACTGTGACAGAAATGAGATTCAGACCCAGGTCAGTTTACTCCAGAATTAGAGTTTTTAACTACACCACTGTACTGACAAACTCAGCTTGATAATGTTCTGTGTTTCTGGCACAATCACTATACAATAGCCTTTGTTCAACGTTTGCAATAGTGTATTAGTCAAAATTGATTGGCTTCTCCGTAGAACTCAACCCAGTCTGGAGAAGGAACAGGCAGAATCTGAGATGCATTATTGGACTCAACTGGTTGTGCAATTTTTTACCACTTATTTAAGTGTGGAAAAAAAACAACGTGGCTAGGCATGAATTAATGATGGTGTTGATGAAGAAATGAAGGGGAAAAAAGAGGGTGAAGAAAAATGTAGTGAGATAGAACCTTATGCAGTCAAGTCTCCTAGTCTTCTCCACCCCAGCTCCCATAGGACATTTGCCTCTGCACCTTTATACATTCTTCTGCTCTTTGGGAAGATAAAGAGCAAAAACTTTTAGAAAATTGTCAAGAGATAATAGCAGTAAGAATGGAATAATGAAATGCTCTGAAGGTTTATGTCTAAGCAAGGACACATGAAATGTCAGGAGCAAGTTAAAGGGCAGAGGTGGGGTGGAAGACTGGAGATCAAGGAAATGAGGGACAGGGACAGGATGGACAGAGCATTTCAACAATAGTAGGAACTTTGGATTATCCCTGAGGTAAGAATTATTATTCTTATTTTACATATACAAAGACTAAATATTCCAGGTGAATATAGTTGCTTAAACCTAGGGTACTTAGTTAATTAGAAATGGAGCCACGGCTCATATTCAGAAGTCATCTGTCTATAATATCAAGATATGTGCAAGGGCATTTAGCTTTTGTAAAAGTTACACTGAGTTAGATCTGATTTCACACAAGAAGTACTATTGTTCAGATAAATATCGTATCATAGTAAACCTCATACTGGTATGAAAAAGATGGCAAAAAAAAAAAAAGCCTGAGTCAGAATAAAAGCAGCTGGTACATATGTAATTTTCTAACATTGGTAAAATTCAACCTTGCATACATTTTAACTTAATTTTTTGTCTTCTTTCTACATCTAAAATTTTTGGAAAAATATATTATATTTTGAACTGTTCACTTTATAAATATATCAACACATTCAAATATATAATAGCTTTGGTAGTGATCTCCAGGGGTATAATTTATGTTTAAAATAAATACTTTCAATAGTATTTCTTTGTTAACTATTACTTCCAGTTTCTCTTATTCCATTTTTTATCTCACTCCTGTTTATATTTGATTTTCAAAATAGAGTTTTTTCCCCTTCAAGCAATTTGACTTTGAAAATCAACTTGTGCTTTTAGGCATACAAGAATATGATGTGCATTTTTCTCTCTCTCTCTCTTCAATCAGTTAATAAAAGGAGATATATAGTTATCCATTATCAAGAGTTTTAGTAATACCCACAGTTTTTATAATACCTACAGTCAGTGGTAATTTGTAAATATGCTATAGGACCAAATTTTATTAGAAAGCATTTCTACCATTGTCATCAGGTCTCTAGTTTCATCCCCAGGTTGAAACCTCTGGAAACTGAGATACATATTACATTTTACTGAATAACACCCTGCAATCTTAATCTCAATTTTTGGGAATGTGATGCAATCCTTAACTAAAGTTGCCTGTTTCCATCAACTGGTAGACTTGTATTTTCAGTACATCTTAATTTAGTGCAAAAATTAAGTTTTCTTTTATGATGTTATTAATTTTTTTCCTCTCTCTCTCTGTTGGGTTCTCTGCTAGGTTTTACACTAACCTATAATTTTTTTCTGAAATTGAAATAAATATAAATAAAGCAGGCAAGTAAATATGGACTAATTACTGCTCATTCACAATTTACATTTAGTATGAAGAGTGTTCTAAAAATTTGAAGGCAGAATATCAATTAGCACATCCCAGAATATATTCCCAAATTTCCATAGGAGATACTTCAGCTGACGTCTGAGCATTATCAACAGGTTAAATAATGTCTCAAAGAATTTACAGGAGAAAAGAGCTAGACACAAAGGAGTACAATCACTCTAAAAATGAATACCAAACTCAATCACTCATAAAGCATGAACCAGAATTAATGGAATAGATCAATAAAACATTTCCAGTAAGTATCTTACACGTTTCTATTGGCTTACTGAATCATAAGGAGCTTTATTAATTACTTTAAACTGAATAACACGTAATGATTTGAAGGCAAGTAGTAAAATTATTAGTTGCAGTCAATATAATCAGCTACATGAGTCGTTCTCATTTTGGGAGAGGGTTGTCAGATAAAATATAAGATATCTAGCTAAATTTGAATTTTAGATAAGCAATGAATAACTCTTAGTATGTCCTGATTTTTGCACAGGACATACTTATTCTAAACCATTATCTGTTGTTTATTTGAAATACAAATGAACTGTATTTTATTTGCCAAGCCTGGTTATCCTTTCTAGAGTTCAGACTCCTCATTACCTCTAAATATTAGGGACCCAGTATCTTTTAACAGCTTACTAGGTGTTATATCTCACAGGTAAATTATAAAAACTAGAAGTATCTATTTAAATCAAACTAAAAATGGAAGTTGCAATGGAAAAGTGGTATATCTTTCATAGAATCCCAGGAACTACAGTGTATTTTGTCAGGTAAATATTACCTTGAAAAGATGTATAAAGCCTCCAATGGTTACTAAATTCTATTAAAGGGCACAGATGAAGATACATCCTACTCCTGGATAAAATGATCTGACATTTTCAAAATGTCAGTTTTTCAGAAGTAGTACTTAAATTCATTGGAATTCCAATCAAATTCTGTGTATGGATTATTTAAAGTTAATTCTAAAATTATTCTAAAATATTTTCAAAGACAAATGTGGAAGAATGAAGTCCTCAAAGAATTGAGTCAATTTTGAGTGACAAAAGTGCCAAGTGGAGGGTGTGGGGAAGAACTTGCCCTGTCAGGTAGTAAAATAAACTAAAACCTTGATGCTAATATTACAAGAAAAGACAAGACCAGACCAGTAGAACAAGATAAATAGTTCAAAGATGGGCACTGGTATATTTGGGAAATTTATATATCATAAAGATAGTACCATTAGTTAATAAAGGATGAATTGTGTAGTAAATAGGTTTTGAAACCTTATTTACATAAGGAGAAAAAAAAACTATATACAAGTGGCTTTATGCTGGATCAAAGACCAAATAATTACAGAGTTAACTATAAAGGTAATAAAATGAAAAGTAAGAGAAAAATAGGATCTCAGAGAGATGATGGATTGATTAGTATTCAACTAGCACCAAAGTTGATATAAAATTCTAAACATTGACAAATTAACAAAGAAAAGACACATTGTGCAGAGATTATTTGCAACATTTAAAATTCACATGAGACTAGTATCTAGAATAACAAAATCCTACAAATCAGCGAGGAAAAAGTAAGAAAAATAAATAGTAAAAAATTGGACAAAGGACTTCAATAGATGACTCAAAAATGGAGAAATGCAATTGAAGAATCAGTAAATAAAAAAGTATGCTCAGTTTATTAAAAATCATAAAAACCCCAATTAAAATAGCAAAAAAAGACCCCTATAGCATTAATTCACAGATGAAAAACAGAGCATTTAAGTGACATATCAAATTATGTCACTGATACATTATTTGCTACTCTTTAACCTGAATCAAACTCCTACCAGAAAGAGAACCAGAACTGTTTTCTAACTTTCTAAGATCACTTAACCATTTTCCCTACTGGATTAATACTGAGACACTTCCTTTGTCATTGTCATACATATGATAAAATCCTATCAAAGTCTTTTCTATAGTTTTCTTTGGTTACTGTCTTCTATATTTTGAAAACTTTATATGAAATTTCACATGAAAATTATTTTCCAGAGATATCTTTTGGTATCACAAGTATATCTTTCCTTAATTGTTTCTTTCTTTAGTCTGTAGACTTTATTTGACTTTGTATTTAATTTTGTTGATCTACTTACTCATTTTTTCCTATTTCAGTCATAAAACATTACTGTGAGGAAAGCATTTCCTTGGCTTCTCTTGGTGGATTAGACTTCTCTATAACTCTTAGGTCTTTCCCCATCCACTTTCTTCTTTCTTCCAATCTCCTCACCCGTTTTCATTCTGTTCCCAGGCTTCATTCTTTTTCTTGACACTGCCTCCAGTATTAAACTCCAGAATGGGGAGTTTGGAGCTCTGGGTATGTATGTGTTGAAGTTAGGAATAGTATTTCTAACCGGATATGGAAGAATCACAGTAGGGACATGTGGGCAGAATTGCAATGAGTGTATAAGACAAATGATGTAGTTCTGCACCTATTTTTTTTCCCTCTGCTGATAAGTTGCATTAAACTTCAAATACATGTCTTATCTCCGATTTCTCATTTTGGAAGCAACTTAGCATTTACATTACATAAAATTGTAGTCTACTTAAAAGAAAATAAAATGTTTACTAGAAGTTTCAATACCATTCTATGATGTTTCCTCAATCTAGAATAAAATTAAAACATAATGATGACTGCAGGGAAACAGCAACATTCATGCAAAATTATTCAACATATATTTCTACCTAGGGTTTTGACTTCTACCCTGATAAATCAATTTTCTTGGGATTTCTGTGGTTCTTAGTAAATGCACAATATTCCTCTAAGGCAGAAGGTTATTATAAGTATTTATAATTAAGGAAATTGAGACATTGTTAATCAAAGACAATCAATCAAGCACAGTTGATGGTGTTAAACTAGACCCAAGAATAGAGAGAAATAAATATTAATGCCAGCATCTAAGTTCCTAAAGGAGAACAGAAATGCCTAAGAAAGTAACATTCATTATTTAGCTCCCTAAACATTAATGATACCTCTTCCTTATATTGATTTTATTCTTATAATATAAAAAAGTATCTACTTTACCTGTATGAGCATGTAAATGTATAAAATAATACAATAATGGGTAGGTCTCATTCTATCATTTATATGCAGTTTGCTGAAATGTTCGGGTTTTCAAAGGTAAAGGAAGAGATTTGGGGTTATTTTCACTTATATCTTCTACCTTTATATTCAATAGCTGCTACCCTAATCTCAATAATATTCTTTTTCTGCTTTTGCTTTTCACTTGAATAATATATTATTTGCCATTCAATAAACAAAGCACTAAAAATTATGTTAGTCTTCATACCTGATTACTTTGCTCCTGTGATTTCCTATGTCTTCCTTACTATTTCGAAGCAACTATATTATGTTTAGCACCGTTCATCACATTATGTTTGCAAAGGTGGGTAGAACATCCAAAATTAGACTTTGTGACATGCAATCCAAAATAAAGTGACCTAATCTTTCACAAGTAAGTAGAAATATGAAATGTCAGTGACACACTAAGTAGAAGGGAGAGTGAGACCAACAGGGCATTAACCTACATTATCCCCACAGTGCTTTAAAAAATAAGTATACCATTATGTGCTTTTTGATTCTACTATGTCATAATTGTCTTACATCTCAAATCATTAATTAAAACAGTTTATGAGCATGGAACTGGCTGATTTAGAATAAGTAAATTAAATTTGTTAAGGGCTTCTTCTAAAATATATAAATAAGAACTTAGAAGTTACTCTCCTTCATTTATACTGTCTGAAGACTGAGCAAATAGTAGAAAAGATAGTGTTATGATAATTCTAATAATAAGGATGATTATTTAATTTTATTAAAAAATGTACAATATGTAATCAAAGTACTTGCCAGAGACAATAATTTTTTTAAAAAGATTTTATTTATTTATTTGACAGAGAGAGAGCAATTGAGCACAAGCAGGGGGAGTAGCAGGCCGAGGGAGGGGGAGAAGCAGGCTCCCTGTAGAGCAGGGAGCCTCATGTGGGGCTTGGAGCTCAATCCCAGGACCCTGGGATCATGACCTGAGGGGAAGTCAGACATTTAACCGACCGAGCCACCCAGGTGTCCTAAGAGAAAAGAATTTTTATTTCTAAAACATCTTTTCTGTATTTTTTAAAAAGAAATCATGAAACATGTTTTAAATTTAAAATAGAATATATTGATTTTCCACAACGACATCATTTTTTTAATTTCAAGAATTATGAAAGTATATAGAAACAAAAATTAATTAGTTATCAAGTAATGACATGAAGAAGTCTGCTTTGTTACTTACTGAAAGCAGAATACCAAAAAAAAGTTGTCTTTGAATTGTTCAAAATCACAATTTTACAGAAATAAACATCATTTTATAAGCTTAGATTTTAGTGGGGTGAAACAGAAAATAACAAAATATGTAAGTAAAATAAATAATAATTAGATGGTGATATATCTATGAAGAAAAATAAACAAGGAAAGGAGCATGTTACGAGTTTAAATAGGGTATCAAAGAAAGGCTTCACTAAGTCAAATGGCATTTGAATACAAATGACATGGAGAACTAAGTGTCAAGCCATGTAGATATGCAGGGAAGGAGAATTCCCGGTAGAGGAAGAGTGGATCCCAAGCATACCTGGTATGAGACTAGAAAAGCAGGAAAGTGAGTTTGGCTGAAATGTCTATTTGTAGATAATTAAATCAGGAAGGTGTTGGTAGTGGTGCTAGTGGGAGTGAGAATCTCGTGTTCTCTTATACACTTCTTGAAAATTTTTGACATTTAACTCTGAGTGAAACAGAGGCCCACTGAAGGGTCCCGTGTTGTGTGACTTACATTTTAATAGAATTATTGTACTGCTCTGTGGAAGAAACAGATTGAAATGTGACCAGGAAAGAGACAGGGAGAATAGTTTCAAGGAAATGACAATAATACATTGGAAACATATTGGTGGTTTGGGCCAGAGAAGTAGTAGTAGAAGCAGTGGAAAATGGTAGCATTCTGGAAAAATTTTAAAGAAAATACTAACAGGTTTTCTGGAAATTGGAAATGCGATGGGATGAAAAAGAAACATCAAGGGGCCACCCAAAGTTTTGGCTCAAACAACTGAAAGGATGAGTTTGTCATTAATGAGATGGCAAGATTATGGGAAGAGAGAGTTTGGGTGGTGATGATGGGAAGGGGGTGGTTAACTAATGAAAGTTCAGTTTTAAGAATTTTAAGTTTAAAATGGTTGTAAGAATCAAAGCAGAAACACTAAGTGGATGAACATGAATCTAGAGTTGAGGAGAAAATTTTAGAGTGGAGATATAAACACGGGCATCATTATTATAAAATGTTATTTAAAATAATAAAATTGGGATTTAATGAAGATAGAGAAGACACGAAATTAAAGGTCTAGTTGCTGGGGCAGACAATATTGGAGATGAAGCAGAACCATTAAAAGAACATGAGAAGGAGCAGCCAGGTAAGGAAAGAAAAAAACAAAAAACACAGGAAAATATTAATTTGGAAGATAAGCAGAGATAACATTTCAAAGATAAAGGAGTGTCAAATGTTGCTAATAAATCAAAGATGAGGGGATGAGAAACGGCAGTTGGATTTTGCAGAGTGGAAGTAATTAATTACTCTTTCAAGGAGTGGTGGAGCAAAAATCATATCCAAATGAGTTCAAGAAGATATATTGGAAATAGCAGAGGAGGCTGAGAAGATTGGCTAAAAAAGGAAGAAGAGTTATGGGACAGAAAATACAGGGAGAAGTGAAATTGAAGTAAAAATGATTCAAAATACTGTAAATTTCAGCATTTCATCCAAGTGAATCCATTCTTTTTTTAAAAAGAAATTATATTTAAATTCAGTTAACAAACATACAGTGTATCATTAGTTTCAAAGGTAGAGCTCAGTGATTTATCCGTTGCATCCCAGTGCTCATTACATCACATGCCCTCCTTAATGCCCATCCCCCAATTACCCCATCCCCTTACCCATCTCCCCTCCAGCATCCCTCAGTTTGTTTCCTATAGTTAAGAGTCTCTTATGGTTTGTCTCCCTCTCTGATTTCATCTTATTTTTTTTAAATTTCATCTTATTTTATTCTTCCCTCCCTTCCCTGATGATCCTCTGTTTTGTTTCTTAATGTGAATCCATTCTTAAATCTTAGAGTACTGGTATATCTGAATTTAATTAGCCTTTGCAAACCACTATTTGATTGATTTGCATTTTTTATTAACAAGGGCCTCAACTTAAAATAACTGAGACATTTTTAAGTCTATAAGTCTATTTTTTCAACATTTTTCTTTGAATGTATAATTTCAAGCTAACTGAGTAATTCAAACCAAACTCACTATGAAATGGAAGATGATCAGGTAGCACCAATTCAATTTCTCTCAGGTACTTTACAGAAGAAACTATACCAAGACATATACATATCCATAACAATACTTTCCTAGATTGCTTAAAGAAATGTGCATTCCTTTGCAATCTCCTTTATAAAAGCCATCCTCAAAGTTTTATACTTAATACAAATATAGTGAAGTAAAAACTACATAAAAAGTAGTGATCGTAAGATGGGTTTCTTTAGGGCGCCTGGGTGGCTCAGTTGGTTAAGCAACTGCCTTTGGCTCAGGTCACGATCCTGGAGTCCCAGGATCGAGTCCCGCATCGGGCTCCCTGCTCAGCGGGGAGTCTGCCTCTCCCTCTGACCCTCCCCCTTCTCATGTGCTCTCTCTCTCAAATAAATAAATAAAATCTTAAAAAAAAAAAAAGATGGGTTTCTTTAAATCAAGGGGCTGTTTTTGGCTAATGAAGTTTCATATGTATCAAAGTTTACACTTTCATAGAGCTTTGTTCAGGCATGTAAAGAACAGACTACAGTCAAACCAAAACTACATTCATTTTCACTTCATAAGCATTCCTTGGTTTTGCCTCTAATGGGTTATGGGTTACAGTGAATCAAAATAAAATATAAATAAAACCACACATATTCATGGATTTACATTTTATCATCCAAAAGAGGAAATGAGAACAAGTAGTTTCAGCAAGAGCTATTCCAGAGAAGACAAACAGAAAAAATGAAAGGTTTCAGAAAAATCATGTTTTTGATGACAGAGAAAGTCACATTCAGGTCTATATTTAGTTTTGCTTCAAGTTTCAATAAGGGCTTCAATGAACTTCAGATAAAATATTATTATTTAAAGTTGTTTACACACTCACCCCCCCATGCACTATATTTTTAACATTTTTAAGTAGTGCGAAAATAGTCTCCTGCTGTTTCACTTTGACAGCTTAAATAAACTCCAGGTAATACATGATCTTTAGGAAAACATCATGATGGTGAGTTTAACTAATGTACTTGCATTTGAACACATGTCTAAATGTGATGTTATATTTTCCCCAAACCATTTGGAGTAGTTGACATACTGCTAACAATATCACAGATTATGAATGAATCTAGGCCTTATTAAGAATAATGTGAATCCATTATATAAGATATATGCAATTATTAAATTTGATGAATTTGATTATTACTTTATATTTCAGTTTAACTCAATTTGACTTAGTAAAAATTCTATTAATCAGTTTAACATATAAAGATGCAGTTTTGTTGGAAAGACAAGAAGGAAGAGGTAACTACCCTCAATATTCCCAACACCTGTTGAGTGACATCTTATTAACAATAAGGATATGCACTAAAATCAGACTATGAACATTTTATTCAGGCAAAAGAATTAAGAAAGGTTTCAGAAAGGAGATGATATTTGAGCTGCATCTTAACACTTTAAAATGAAAGAACTGGTTCCATATGCAATATTTCACCCATATTTCCTCCTCAAACCATGTTAATTGGGTTTTCTTCTTAACCCTCTCATTGAAAGTGCTCTTGGTTAAGGTCACAGGCATGAATTGTTAAAGAATTTTAATCATGACTCATGAGTTTTCAACAGTATACAAAACAAGTTGACCACTTCTTTCATCTTGAAAGTCTCTCCTTTCTTTCACTAATATTTTATTTACAGTTTTTGATTCTCTGTCCCTGAATAGGATTGGACATTAATATCCTTTCTATTCATTCCTCCTCTGATTTAGATATTAAATTTACACTTGGCTCATACTATGTGTTGGGGAATGTTCTTTTCTTTCTTTCTTGTTTTTTTTCATTCCTTTTTATTTTGAGCAGTGGTACTTGTTATTGTTGGGAGATAATTTCCCATAGTTTCCTCACATTTCTGCATATCCTGCAGTGAGACACTGGCTGCCATTTTCTTCTGGATTATCTTTTCAAGGTTGTTTATATAGTGAAAGCCTTTGAAGATAGGTATAGTGTCACCCTCTACAGCAAAGGGAAGACATGCTTATTGTTTAATATAATAAAGATAAATAAAATAAATAAATATGAATAAATAAAATATAATAATTTTTTCTCTTTAAAATATAGGGTAGGCAAACTTATGCTCATTATTCCTTTCCTGAAATACAACCCAGTAAGTGGGCCCATATGGGCCCATCTGCTTTGTCCTTGTGGAATTGTGGAGCAAAAGAAACTAGCACATTTGCTGATGCAAATCCTGCCTTTAGTACATATGTAATATAGTTCTTTTTCTCTGACCCAGGAGTTTTATATGTTCTCTAAGCACTCATGAAACCTTATAAGCTAACTTGTTGGCTTGCTATAGGGTAAGATCTCAAATCTTCATATTTCTTGACAATTATATATGAATTAGCTATACAGGTATGATTTGAGGTAAAGTATGCTTGGATATACTATGTTGAGGATTTAAGCCTTTTGTCCAAAATTACACAGTGAATAACTTGAAATTTTGGGGGTTGGGTCACATGTATTCTATCTAATATAATTTAGTATTAGAATGTATATTCTATAAATGTATTTTATAAATAAATTTGACTATAAAAATGACTATAAAAATATGTATTTTAATCTTCCCTTTGTATGTATCCTTTTAATATCTTTTGATATTTCATGATTACATTCATATTTATATGATAATTGTTAATGACCAAGATGCATGCTATGTTCTCAGTTAAAGCCATTTAGTACTTTATCATTCTGGAAAAAAAAATCTTACCAATTTCCTACAATTAAATGGTGCTAAAACAGAATCATTTTTAAGTAATTGCCAATAGCTCATTTCTATTTTAGTTGTATTAAAGTATCTATTTATATATTTTTTACAAATTCCAAGTATATGAAATCTTATTTGCTAATAAGCCTGAGTAAAATACTTCTTTCCAACATTATATTTTGAAATGTTTTATGGAATTGCAACTTCAACTCCAGTTGTACATTTTTTAACTCAAGAAAATAATTCAGCTAAAGTGTATTACAGCACAGTTATCTTATTTGTTACACTAGCTTAGCGGCTACCAAAAATTCCTTGAATTATAGCCTCAGAATTTAACCAAGGTCCTCCACCCTCAATATCCATGGCTGAAATCATCCTTAATAATTTTCTCTGACTTGATACATAAACAGCAATATATTGACTTTATATTCCATCTGGATATGGCTAATAAATTTGGGTTACTCAGCTTTAAAATTGTTTTGGGAACATAAAACTCATTTAACTCATCAATTATGTGGTTGCAGTCACTGTCGTTTGGCTTTTTAGAGTATAAATAACTTCCTACAGTTAAGCTACTGAGATGTTGTTTTATAAATTTTATCAGCTGAAGGATTATTGCAGATACATGCAATTGTAAAGTAAGACAATCAGTATCCATATATTTCACAATACATTCAAACTGTAATTTAAATATCCTTGTAAAAAAGATTTCATAAAAGGTACAAACATTTATTGTGGCATAAATCACTACATGTGATATGCTGTAATGACTTTCCTTCCAAACAACTGATATTTTTTAAACAGGTGCCAATTATCAATGTTAGAGGGCAAAAAAGTTGCATAATATAATGTTATTTTGAAAGAAATATATGTGATTAATTAAAAAAATCAATATGTAACTCATTATTTTGTCATTCATATGTACATAGAGATAATAAAATTCTATTAAACTTGTTACTGAAATCTTATTAGATCCCAACAAATAGTTCTAAAAAAAGGCAACAGTTAGGTAATATTTTGAAGAAAAAGGCAATACTTAGTGTTTTTACACTGTAATATGAAAAACCCTTTTCATCATGTACATAATTTCTCTAACTTTGAAATTTTAATAGTATTCTCCATATCAGTTTAACCAAAAATTGGTATAAAACAAACAAAAAAGTTTTCTTTGCCCTATACATTTCAATGAAAGCAAAATGCTTGCAAAATTGGTTTCCCTTTGTTTGATACTATTTAAAAATACATGAATATGTCATTATAGGATCTTAAAACTCTTGAAACATGTTTTTCCATTATTTGAAATAATACTCTTATGGAAAAAAAATGGCAGGGCATTCGTACTTATGTAATGGGTATATAACTTAGTGTTGAGAGGTTAAATCACAGTTCCTGCATTTTTGCATTTGAAAAGAACCACCCCTCCCAATTTGAAAATGGGAAAAGTATTCTAGGATATTTATCCTTCACCCACTCTATTCTTACTAGATATATATGCAGAGATACGCAGATACAAATAGGCAAACATACATTCTAGCATAGGCATACTTTTGCTGTTCTCAGGAATGAGCACTTACTGAGAACATGCTATGTGCCAGACACTCTTCAATTATGAACTACTTTCATTTTCAACACCATATTTACTGATAGAGAAACAACCAGAAAAGTTAGGTGAACTTCCCGAATCATCCCCTGGCAAGGGATGTTCCAGGGATTTGAACCCAGAGAGTCTGGCTTCTGAGTCCAGGCTCCTATCCATGACACTCTTTGACAAAATATTTTGAAAGTTCCATCCATCAACTTTGATTAAAATACACTTTTCTTCCTGGGGCTCCTGGGTGGCTCAGTAGGCTGAGCAACTGACTCTTGGTTTTGGCTCAGGTCATGATCTCACAGGTCCTGGGACCAAGCCTCGCATTGGGCTTGGCACTCAGCGGGGAGTCTGAGTGAAGATTCTCTCCCTCTGCCCCTCCCCACACACGCACACACACACTTTGTCTCTCAAATAAATAAATAAATCTTTAAATATAGGCATATATTTATGTATATATATGTATTTATGTGTATATATACATATATATGTATATGTATATATAAACTTTTCTTCCTGCAAGTTGTTAAAAATCAGTGTATCTCTTACATTTGATGCTAGTGAACATAAGCCATGTATTTAAATCAATGAAATGACTGCATCATGCAATAAAAGGATTGATAAAAGTTGCTATTCAGTATAAAAATTAAAGAATCAATTATTCCTTAAATTTTTGCATGCTCTCCCTCTCAGTAGTAAACTTCCTGGACCCAAAAATCAGAGAAAAAAAAATGAAAGAAAAGAAAACCTTTATATTTTCATCATAAAGGAAGCAACTCATAGCCAGTTCAATGATGGGTTAGAAATACACTCATTTCTTACATGCAGATTTCAATATGTTCTTCTACTTCATGTACACCCTTTTTTGGTACAGTCCAATTTTTTTGCAAATAAATCATTCATTTCACTGGAATATGTTTTTATTATATGAGATATGGGGCTATATAATAACATGTCCTGGTAGAAATAATAGAAAATTTACTAAAACAGCACAAACATTTATAGAGAGCATAACATGATAAATTGGGCTAAATTTCAAGTAAATTTTATATTAAATTGTATTAAATTACTCTGTTTCTTGTCCCTTTACGTTTGAGATGTGTATTACTGCCATTCTCTTCTAAGTTTTAATGGCCATTACTTTTTATTCTTTTCAACGGAGAACATGTATAGTCTCTGCTGTTTATTTGAGCTTAAAATTCATCAGAGAGACTACTTAAGCAACACACATTCTACACTGAGTATGCAAGACAGATCTCAAACAAATATTTTAGATTTCAAAAAATGAAATCTTAATATAAATCAAAAGTTCAAAAGCTTGAACTAATTGTGAATTTATGAAAGTACTGCTTCCTTTCTTCTTTCTACATTGGTTGTAGTCATTATCACTATTATAACAAACTGCTTGGGAAAAATAAACAATTTATAGCTTTGTATATGCCTAAGTAAAATTATCTTTTGAATATTTACTGCTGGAATATTATCACCATTTTAATATAACAAAAATAACATTAACAACAAAAAAACATGTTATATGTTAACACACAACATTATAACAACTAAAAAAAATCCATATCCTAACTTTTAAAATGCATTATCTATTTTTTGGTATTAATTTGATATGAGAAAAGCTTATCTGAAATAAAGACAGAAATACAGCCAGAAGATAGGTGCCTGTCTGTGGTTTGCTGACTTCTTTAAATATATACCAAAAAGCTCAGCATATCTCTACTGCAAATGCCAAATTAAATATTAACAATGTAAATTCTAAACTAATACAGGTGATACCTGAATTTCAAGCTGGCAGCTGTTTCGGATATATATTTAGATGTGCAGAGTTCTATTAACTATACATTGATGCTGCTAAAATCAGAAACACTTTTAGTAGAAGTTCTGATAGAACCATTAATATCACAGGGGCTTCCAGTTTGCCAACATATTATTCAAAAAATAATTTTTATTTTACTTAGGGACATTATGTCACAGAGATATAGAGAGTCTAAATAGGTAAAATAAGTATTCGTGGTTGTTTCTATTATTTTTAGCTTTCCGAAGATATCTATATCTCAGATTGTTTAAGAAACAATACTGTTTGTGCATTTTTAGCTCTTTTTATCATACCAAGTATAGGCTGATTTCCAGGAAGCTAAAATACCCTTTTTCTTTTTACCTAGAGCTGCCATGTTAACATGCTTTGTGATATAAAGGAAGAGATTTATATTAGGTAAATAAATCTTCCAGTGATTATCTGAAAAATTCAGATATACTTAATAAAGATAAGATATATAAGATATATTGTATGGAATTATTTTAAATTCTTCTCTTTTTCAATATCTCTGTTACAAAGAGATATTTATTTTTATGATGGCTGAATACTTTAAAGCTGTAAGAACAAGTTGCTTGCTTTAATTTACAACTTCCTTCTGTTTTCCTCCTATCGACCTTTTCCTCCCCTCCTCTTTTCCATCTCCCTCCTTTCTCCTTCCATCCTTCTCTCATTCCCTCCTTCCCTTCCCTCTTTCCTTTCTTTTCTACTCATTTCTTTCTTTGCAATGAACAAGTGATGTAGTTTGTGGGATTCAGGCTCTGTAATTCACTCAAAGTAACTGGTTTTCAACTGGAGAGAAAAGAGAGAACTGGAATAATCTGTGAATGATTTCCCCCCCAAAATGCATATTTTCTGCAACCCCAGGGATTATGACATTCTCACATATTGCAATCCGGGAATAAGGAACATGCATATTTTTAAATATTCCTAGGTGATTATGTTGTTACTCCCTACATACTCCGCATCTCCAACTGGGAACCATAATCTTCGGATATTACAAAGAGGCTCTGCATATGTGATGAACACAACTGAATACCACCAAACACAAATGACTTCAAAATGTTCCAGAGCAAACTGTAATAAGTTTTCCAAAAATTAGTTGAAGATTAGATAGAAATACAGAACAACCCTTTCTAATTGAAAATAAATTCTTGAATATTCCCTATGGTTAATAAATAGGAATTCAACTTTTTCACATTCTATGATTTTTTACATGCATGCAGAGGATTGTATTAGTATGACTGACCCAAATCTTGCCTCAGATGTGTAATGATAAAATTGAAAAAGTTACAGGTCTTATATTAGTTATCTTCTAGTAATGCCTAGCTAAGTATTCATTTCAAGCTATTTTTTAATTTCATAATATCTTGGTATTAATATTTTTCAGTATAAGAATAAATTAGTGGTATATTTTATCTATCAGCACCTTGTGAGTTTGGTTAGTGGAAGTTAGCATTCTAAAGTCAGATTACCTCTGGATTGACTAAGAACATATTTTATTATTTAATAGCTGAGAAAAGATTCTGGTTATGGTAACTTCAAAACAGTCCATGCCTTGCCTGGAACAGCTGATGCTCTTTATCCTAATTCCTTTACTACTACATAAATCTAGTATTAAATACTAACAAGGGCTGTAATACATAGAACAAGTAGCTAGGACATTTTGAAATTAATAATTCAGGAAGGCTTATAATGTTTAGGAAAACTATGAAGTTTAAAGGACATCAGTTTTTGACAGTAATATGTCTATAAGATGTTAACTAGAAAGTAAGTATGTAAGATAATTTTCTTATTTCAAAGAAAGAAATTTAAGATAAAAGAATACGATATAGTAGAAAACTGAGTCAAGCCCTCTACACAACCACTTGAAGATTGTTATTGGTATCATTATTATGCTTATTGCTATTATGTTTATGTCTATGTTTCTGATTATATTTTAGCCAATTATATTTTAGCCAAAAGAGATATAGTTTGCTAGAAGTTACCATTTGAGGACTCTAGAGGATGATCATGGGTGTTCTCAGTGACAAGCCCATATATCAGGCTTGACTTCAGCAGATGTATCAGCAAGTTAAAGGTCACACCCCGTACAAATGACATGAAATTTATCT
The DNA here is from genome assembly GCF_011800145.1 of Mirounga leonina. Taxonomy (NCBI): domain Eukaryota; kingdom Metazoa; phylum Chordata; class Mammalia; order Carnivora; family Phocidae; genus Mirounga; species Mirounga leonina. The sequence continues at coordinate 13,520,052 of NW_023270702.1, forward strand.
ATTCTCCCTCTTCGTTACTTTGAGTCGACCTATAAAAAATGCATTAATGTGATAATTCATTGTTTAGTAGCATGTAGTTTAACCTCCATGTATTTGTGGTCTTTCCAAATTTTTTCTTGTGGTTGACATCTAGTTTCATAGTGTTGTGGTCAGAAAAGGTGCATGGTATGATTTCAATCTTTTGTATTTGTTGAGGCCTGTTTTGTGACCTAATACGTTTATCTTATTCTAGAGAATGTTCCATGTGCACTTGAAAAGAATGTGTATTGTGCTGGTTTAGTAAGGAATGTGCTGAATATATCTGTTAAATCCATCTGGCCCTCTGTGTCATTCAAAGCCATTGTTTCCTTGTTGATTTTCTGTTTAGATGATCAGTCTATTGATGTAAGTGGGGTGTTAAAGTCCCCTATTAGCATTGTGTTATCAATTAGTTATTTTATGTTGGGTGCATAAATATGTACAATTGTTATATCTTCTTGTTGGATTGTCCCCTTTATGATTTATTATATAATGCCCTTGTATCTTTTTATAGTCTTTGTTTTAAAGTCTAGTTTTTCTGATACTCCAGCTTTATTTTGACATTCATTTGCATGATAAATATTTCTCCATCCCCTCACTTTCAATCTGTAGGTGTCTTTAGTTTTAAAATGAGTGTCCTGTGCACAACATATAGTGGGTCTTTTTTTTTTTTTTTTTATCCATTCTGACACTATGTCTTTTGATTGGAGCATTTAGTCCATTTACATTCAAAGTAATTATTGATAGATATGTATTTATTGCCATTTTATTACTTGCTTTGTCATTGTTTTTGGAGATTTTCTCTGATCATTTCTTGTCTTTGTCACTTTTGGTCTCTCCTTTCCACTCAAAGAGTCCCCTTTAACATTTCTTGAAGCACTGGTTTAGTGGTCACAAACTCCCTTCATTTTTGTTTGGGAAACTCTTCATCTGTCCTTCTATTTTGAATGATAACCTTGCTGGATAGAGTATTCTTGACTGCAGATTTTCCCATTCAGCACTTTGACTGTATCATGCCACTCCCTTCTGGCTTGCTTGCGTCTGTTGAGAAATCTCTGGCTAACCTTATGGGTTTTTTTCCCTTGTAAGTTAAGGACTTCTTTTGTCTTGCTGCTTTTAAGATTTTGTCTTTATCACTATATTTTGCAAATTTAGTTATAATATGTCTTGGCATTGGCCTGCTTTGGTTGATTTTGATGGGAGTTTTCTGTGTCTCCTGGGTCTGGATCCCTGCTTCCTTTCCCAGATTAGAAAAGTTTTCTGCTATTATTTTTTGAAATAAATTTTCTGCCCCCCTTTCTCTCTCTTCTGGGACTCCTATAATATGAAAGTTATTACATTTGGTGGAGTCACTGAGTTCCCTTAGTCTATTCTTGTGTTGCATGATTCTTCTTTCTCTCTTTGTTTCAGCTTCATTATTTTGATTATTTTGTCTTCTAGGTCACTAATTCCTTCCTCTGCTTCTTCCAGCCTGCTGTTCATTGTGTCAAGCCTGTTTCCAATCTCATTCCACTCATATGTGGAATTTCAGAAACAAAACAAGGAAAGAGAAAAAAGAGAGAGACAAAGAAACAGACTCTTAACTATAGAGAATGAAGAGATGGTTACCAGAGGGAATGGGTAAGGCGGTGGGTGAAAAGGTGATGGGGATTAAAGAGTGCATTTGTGATGAGCACTGGGTGTTGTATGGAAGTATTGAATCACTATATTGTACACCTGAAACTAATATTACACTGTATGTTAACTAAAGGGAATTTAAATAAAAACTTAAAAAAATATGACCATTCATCAGCACAATTCTAATGTTTTATCTTCAAAGATCAGGTCACCCAATAACCTTTATCATATCTTTCTGCCCTATGAAATGGGGGTATGGGATTTCGTTATTGAATAATTAAATTACATAGAGCATATTGGATTGCAAGACACACCATCTAACTAGAACTGTATAGTGGATAAAACAGGTTGAGGCTAAAATTGTGAGAAGTTAAAATAATTTAAAAAATGATGACCCTTGGGGCGCCTGGGTAGCTCAGTCGTTAGGCGTCTGCCTTTGGCTCGGGCCCTGATCCCAGGGTCTTGGGATCAAGCCCCGCATCGGGCTCCCTGCTCAGCGGGAAGCCTGCTTCTCCCTCTCCCGCTCCCCCTGCTTGTGTTCCTTCTCTCGCTCTCTCTGTCAAATAAATAAATAAAAAATCTTTAAAAAAAAAATGATGACCCTTTTATGATTACTAACATTATGAACATTTGAGACAATCCATGATATGACAACCAAAATAGTCAATTCTTCACATTCATTAAAAGAAACATGGTATTTAGAACTAAATAGGTGACAATCAGGTTCCCATTATACACTCTTCAGATTATATAGGTATTATCATTTTCAATTTTAAAATGAGAAAGAGAGTGAGCTGGGAAGACTTTTTGTGAAGGGACTTAACCTTAGAACCAACATATGAAACATCTGAATGAATAGGTATGTACTGTACTGAATAAAAGAACACGATGATTTCTTTTAAATGGTTGTTGAACTGTTCTGTAAATGAAGAATGAGAATAATTTTGCAGGACCTCCACTGATATGATTTAGGCCAACAGAAGAAAAATCAGTAAATATGAAAGGACTCATGAATGCCAAAATTTTCAATAAACCAGTCAAAATTTGAATATATTCCCTGGTATAGGCTCACATAATGATAATGTTATGAGGATGTTGTATAAAGACGAGATGTTGTATAAAGGATGTTGTATAAATAGTCATTATGTAGGTAGTTGAGCTATGCAACATTTAAATGTCTTAATTTTTTAATTCTTGATTTATTATGATTCTATTTATTATTTCACTCATTTTTCATTCACTAAATATTTGATTTTTTCCTATTAGTTAAGAATGGTTCATCTCTTTTACCAATATAATACACCTTGGCTTTTTTCTATTTGAAAATTCATTCTAATTCTCTGATATCTGGCCACACCCTCTTCCTCCATTATGTTAATATAATTCTGTCACAATTTATATCCTTATTTTACCCTACATTCAAGTACAGAGTGACATGAAAGCCAAAATTTATCATAAGAAAGGAAAATGCAACATCCATTCTACACCATTGAATCACTTTTTTCTTTTTGAATCATTTTTAAGACAAGTGATTTACTGAGTTGAGCAGAGTGTCATGTTGTCTTCTAAATAAACTACATATTTTACAAACGTAATACTAGAAAATATAAAATTAATGTGAAGACAAAGAATACAACTTCCTTATTATAAATGCTATTTGGTTTCAATCTCATAAATCAGTCTTTTAAAAAATGAAATCCCAATTTTTATCTAAACACACTAAAAAGGTTGGAAATAGTAATCTTACATAGATGTTGCCTCTGTTATGGACAAAAATTGTTGCATGTTAAAACTAATACAATGTTATGTCAATTATATCTCAATTAAAAAAAGAGTTTGACTAATACCAAATCACCAAATAGTTTAAGAAAAAAAGGTATTTCTGCTATTGTTATTTACTTGAAGTATTTAAAAAGAATTTTTAATTGTAACCCAATGTCTGTACCTGTCTTTTGTCATCAAGTGACATTTAAATTTGAAATAGGTTAAGCACTATGTGCTGAATCTAACTTACAGCCTGCTAGTAAAGTATATATTATTTTCTTCCAGATGGTTATCATTAAGTAGGAAACACTGACACTGATGGAGTATGGTTTCTAGCACTGTGCCTAGCATATTAATATGTGGTAGATGTCAATATAATAAAGAAAGGAAAAAACTGAATCATTAATTGAATTCATATTTTCTACAAAGCTGGAACTGATGTCAAATACAATGAATACTAGTGTTCTAAAACTCATTGGCTTAAATGATGACCCTATTCTAAAATTATAATTTTATATGTTATAAATATAAAGTTGTAAAAAAAATAAAAATAAAGTTGTACATTTAACCCAAAACAAATTAGTGAAGTACAGGATTATGTATATAAACCCACAATAGCTATCATAAGTTATATTAAAATTTAGAGCCTACAAAAAGGGGAAGGTTAGAATTTTTCTCAGTAGTCAGATGTCACCATCATCCCCAACCCGGGGATTTTATTTTGTTTGTAATCAAATAAAAATAAATAACAGATCACTTTTTAAAGTCCTTTTTAGAACTATTACTTTGGCTTCAACTTTTTAGTAAGAGATATATACAACCTAGAATGCATAATGAAAGACATTATTAGAATGGTAAAAATCATAGTAATATGCAAGAAAAAAGGAAAATAAAAACAGATAAAGATGCTTTTTATATAAAAAGAGGACTTTGGGACTGTCCTGAGCTATTCTTTGTGCTTTTTCTAGTCTTCTTTCCTTTCATTCTCTTTTCTAAAAAATTCATTTCCTAGGACACGAGGTAATGGGGAATGAGGATGAACAGGCAGAAATCTGAAGAGTGAAAACTGCAGCCATCCAGAGCCCAGTCCATAGTAAATTCTATGTAAGTATTTGTTAAATGCAACAAACAAACAAAGAAATAAAAATATATGTTAGTTGCTATGTCATCAAATATTACTTGTAATTTCAGGCTTAGCTTCAAAATGTTTGAGACATATCCAAATAGAAATATTAAAATATTGATTTAGGCAATTGGCTTAGTCCCAATAATTCTGGAGAAAATTCTGAACTGAAATCATTCATTTTCAATCATCAGCACATAGTTGTGTGAATGTGTAATTACAAAGGCAAAAGTAGAATGCAAGTTTCTGAGGCTTAGAACTGAGTCCTGAGAAGCAATAATAATGAAAATATTGGAAGATAAATTATTTTCTGTAAAACATCTTGAGAGGAGTGTTAATGTCAGTCTTAATGTTTAATTCTACTGTAGATTATTCATAGGAAGTTATTCATAGAAAAACACAGAGGCATGGAAAGTGCTAAAGAGGAATAAGTTTGTAGATTGGTTAGAGAGGAAATTTGACCTTTGAAGATTAGAAATAACCCTCTCTGGGATGATAAAATGATGAAGCTTGAGATATCTGGTATAGCCATAAACCAGAAAGAGATAAAAGTATGATTACCAAATTAAAAAAAACACATATATTTTTCACTTCTGTAGAATTACCGAAAGCTTTATAGTAACTGGCTGGTGAGTTCTAGCATGCAAATCTGCATACAGCTAAGGGAAGAAGCATGGTGAATCCTAGCAGTGTAGAAAGGACAATTACAGAAACTGCAATGAATGAGTCATTTCAGAAAGGCACAATGTCTATGAATTATAATAGAAAGATTACCCGTCTCCATTTATTGTCAGCCTGCAGGCAAACACGTATTAAAATCAAGAATTTGTTTGCAGAGTTGAGAATGGAAAGATTTGCCAGACTCATATAATAGCAACTGAATTAAAGTTTTTTGGTGTTCATTATAACTATTAATGTAACTCTGTTGTAAAAGTCCCAATTCCTTATTTTAGTCATTCCCAAGAGTGCAAGGAAAAAGAGCTATGTTGATGAAACTAATTACCTGGTAAAAATTATTTTTTAAAAATTGTACTGAAAATGGTGCTTCATTAATATGAATCAATAATATAATTTGACTGATAAAAAGGCTAATGTAATCTCAGGCTGCATTAACTGAACGAGGGCATCAAATCACAGGAAATAATAGTTCTACTGTACTTAATGTTATTAAAAATTAGTTTAAAATATATGTATCTCTAAGACTTATACTAGACTTATACAGCTCTAGACTGTATCAGAAAAGAAGGAAATCACTTTAGAAGCAAAGCAGTTTTCTCCTAGTGATTATGTGTTTAGAGATCTTTGCTTGGCTTTGTCAGGAATGTTTTTTCCCCAGATCTTCTCATGATGACCCTTTCTTATTATTCAGGTCTCAACTCAAATATCACCTCCTAAAGATGAATGCTTTGATCATTCACTGTATCTAATATTTCTCCCTCCCAGGGCAGCACCTTTTCATCATCTTGTTTATTTATGGTCACAATAATGTATAATATTTTATATATCTGTATATTTTCCATCCAGAGAATATGATTTATGGGGGGTGAAATTTTCTCTGCCTAGCATATTCCTGTATCTCCTACCAAGCACTGCAATTGGCACACAGTAAGCCACTAATATATATGAATGAGAAATGTTTTAATAGGATATTCTACTGTATTCTACTAATTTTCCATTGATTATTAAAAAACAAATTCTCCTAATTTTTAATAAACTCAAATACAGTAGAATATCCTAATGAAATGTTTTAATAAGGATTTGAACTAGAGAAGTTTAAAGGAAAATATAATAGCTTGATTGAAATAGTCTGCATTGTTTCAGAATACAGAGTGAGAAATTATAGTTTGAATTTGAAAGGGGACATATTTCATGTCAATGCAAGAAATAGCTTCCATACAACGAAAATATCTTCAATGGAAAGAGCTAACTAATGCAGAAACAAGTATGTGAAAATTTCTAGCACCATATGCTAATTTAATTAAACTGTAAAAGTTTGAGAATGGCCTAGATAGCCTTTAAAAATCCTCCAAATTCTTAGATCTTATTGTGATATAATCCATAATTTGTTACACATTTTATTTCAAGAAGATATTATTAAAATTTCATCCAGTAGTATAATATATCTACTCCTATGCTTTCTACTAAGCCCACATAGGCTTTTTTAGGAGCAGATTATTAATATCTTAATTTTTTACACATTAAGAAAAAATTTTTAAAAAATTATCAATTTTCATGTAACATAGGAATAAACAATACAATCACACCAACAGTTAATTCAGAAAAAATTGCATTATTAACAAGAATTCTGTGGTAGTTATGACTGTTCTCCATGATACTATCCTAAGGTTTTGACTTTGAAAATGCACAACTATATATATAATTGTGTTATTCATAAATTATTCTAGTTTTAGACCCATTTATCTTCCCCATGAATAGTATTTACAGATATTACACCGGCTCTATTAGATGTAAAAAATTACAAGATATTTTCTCTATTTGTTGGAAAAGGTCACCAAGAAGACGCAACAACCAGTTAACCCTCAAGCTGGACACAGGTAATTGGAAGCTCCCGAACCCTCCCCTGTCCTTGAAATGTGTGTTGTCCTTGCATTCCCCACTCCCAAAAGCTGATCCAAGGATACAGCCTTGACGGAGAAATGTGGTTTTGAAGCTATCTTGACTGGGTAAGTAACTGAACCCATTTAAGGCTGCTATATGAACTTTTAAGCTTCTGTCATGTGGGTGCAGAAGTCTACTTGTCAATATTGGTACCAGACAAGGTAAGTGCCATAAGTACCCTTGCTTATGAAAATTGCCACCTACCAAGCTGGAACAGTGGGCTTCTTTCTTTCGTCTCTCCATGTTCTCTGTGTATGGGGTCTGGTTTCAGATTTCACCCAGAGATTCCCAAGGATGTTGTGAATATGAAATTGGCAAGCCAGCCAGGAGACTGAAGAAATGGGCTTTGGGAAAGGGGCTCTCTGTGGGGGAAATCTCACGTTGACCACCCACCTCTATATGGGGAGATGTGGCCTGTATGTTGGGTGCTTATGGGCCATCTCATTGAGTACAGGGATACCCTGAAAATGCCAGATGTTTTAATGCACTTGTTTGAGCACTGCACATAGCACACCTAGGGAAGGAAGTAAAACAAATTGTTGCCAGAGGGGGCTGGCCTTTATTGTGGGCAGTTTGACTGGACAACAATGCCCAACTAGAGGCTGAAATTCAAGTTAGAAAGTTGGAAGAAGAGCTGAGATTAGAAAAGGACATGTGGTTGTCCCACAAAGTACTAACTTCAGGGCTGGCAGACAAGGTGGGAGAAGAGGATAATAAATTAGAGAACTTAGTGTGCCATTTTGCAAAACTAGAAGGGCACATGATGTCAAGGGTTAAGATCCAGACCCTTATGAAAAAGCACCTGTCACAATTTGCAATGAGATGTCCCACCAAACTGGATGAGTTACTTCACACCCCTGGGAGATGGGAAACTACTCAATCTCTTTGTTATGCTGCAAACTGGACCTGTTGAAGCACATGATACCTGGAATGGAATACACATAATTGAAAGAGGGGAGGAAAGTGAGAGTCCTGGTCTGGCATATCCCACTTGCAGCCCCCTCCTTATGCCTGACAGTGCTGCTTCCCCTGGTCAACATGTATGTTATGCACAGTCCGGTCAAATTTCTAAAGCTGCAGCCACATTAACATTTAAGGATTAAGCCACAAAGGTTAATTCTTATAGAAAGGGAATACTTCTTCATACAAGTCCCTACTAAATATCTTTCTCTTTGACCTTATACTTCTGCTGCTCCTGTGGTGTCCAGGCACAGTATGGGCACCTGATGGAAATGCCTTTCTACAGCAGACCCACTTGCTTGCCGAACAAAGGAATCAATCCAACTGTTAGGTATGTGGGCAGCTGCTTCTCTCTAGCTTGTCAGGATTGCCACGGTGGGTATCACCACTCCAGGGAGGGGACTGGAAAGCTCCAAAGCAGGACATTAAGAAAGAACAAGCTAGAACTAGTACTCTTTTTTTTTTCTTTAAGATTTTATTTACTTATTTGAGAGAGAGAGGAAGAGAGAGCATGAGCCAGGGGAGGGGCAGAGAAACAGACTCCCCACTGAGCAGGGAGACTGACGTGGGAGTCGATTCCAGGATTCTGGGATCATACCCTGAGTTGAAGGCAGACGCTTAATGGACTGAGCCACCCAGGCACCCCCAGGACTAGTACTTTTAATTCATTTGATATTACCAATATTGTTCCAGAGACCCGACCTGTGGCACACACTATCATTGACACTGGGCATGGGTATTTTTTTCTGCCAAAAAAACCCTGCAAAGCAGCCCATCAAACTGTTGACTGGAAGGGTCCTAAAAATAATCACTATTAGAGCCATGGATGGCAATGCTCAGATTTAGGATAGATTTATGTGGCTTACCGTCGGTTACAGACAACCTGTATTTTATCCTTTTTGTTGGGAATAGAAAATTCACTCTAAACAGAACCAACCCAATTATACCCAAGTCCGAATGGCTTCAACACCACATTTCTATCTCAAGGCTGTATCCTTTGAGTGGCTTCTGGAAGCAGAGAAGGCAAGTGGAGCATACATTCCTAGGACAGGTGTGGGGTGAGGAGCCTTCAATTGCCGGGGTCCAGTTTATGGGTCATCTGGCAGTTACATCTTCTTCAAGACCTCCTCCAACACTCCAGCCTTCATAACCAGCTCATTTGGACTTGGGTATGTGACTGAATCCAATTAAGGCCTCTATATTAACTTTTAAGATTCTGGTGTGTAGGTGCAGAGATTTACTCATCTTGTGCCTAAGGCAAGTGTCGTCAGTAAGTTCCCTTGTTTATTGAAATTGCTACCTGTCATTCTGGGGTAGTCTGCTTCTTTCATTGATTTCCCTTTGCCCCTCATGCTGGTTTCAGATTATACCCAAAAGGCTCCTGAGGTTTTGAACCAACACTATTTTCCAATATTCTCATTTGGACTTCAAAGTATGCACTTATTCTTTTTGCTGGAAGTAGAAGAAAATCACCTATAACTATTTTAAGCATAAAAAATAATTTATTGGCTCATATACCTAAAAATCCCTGAGATAAACCTGGCTCTTATCAGCTGAATTCACCAGCTCACTCTTTCTCTCCCCATCACCCAATTTGATAATCTATTTTGATGGCTTCAATCTAATGCAGGCTATCTTCTAAAAAATTACTAAAATATATTTTAATTTAACCATCTCAGTGAAAGTGAATTTACCTATCACAATAGTTCTAGCAATTTCTCATCATTGACTTTCATTGGTTCAGATTGAGTTGGATGAGTTTTTCTGGGAAGACTCAAGCCTGAGCCAATTCCCGGTCTTTCCCAAACTAATAGCATGAACTGATAATTGGGTGGCAGGGGCATTACTCTCAAAGGAAAAAGAGTAGGTGCTTCCTCTGTTACTAGAAGAAGGAGAGATGGTTGGCTGACCAGTAAAACAACAGCCATTCGCTATAGAGCCTCTTCCTGAATTTGGGAAATTGGTGAATAATTCTGAGGTTACCTTACTCATGGCTTCACAACTATAATTTTGAAATTCTGTTCTCCTTCTCCCTCATTTTAATTCCTCATTTTGAATTAGTTCCTCATTTTACTATTTCCTGATATAATCTTCCTTCCCTTATATATCAGTTTATTTTCATTGCCCATTTGTGGTTCCATCACATCCTTCTTGATGCATAGTGATCATAACCGCATAGCTTTTTATATAAAACTAGAGGATAATTTTCTGTTGAGTTCCTAATGCCTTTCTGAGAAACCATTTCATTGGCCTTTAAGTTTGATGCTGAGTTTTAAGCCCATTTTCTTATACAATTAAAAATGTTTTTTTTTTCAGATATTTTCTTGTTTGCTGTCTAGAGCCCAGTACTCTATTTTATAAGTGTGTTCATTCATTTCATAAATACTTTATATTAGAGTTTCTCCTACATAAAATATTTTTGTATATGCCCTAAACAATATCTCTTTCTTGAAAGACAGGTAAGTAGGTAGACAGATAAATAGATAGATATCTAGATTTAATCTAGGTATAACTAGTCACCATAATGGCTAATCTCCAAGGTGTCACATTTAAAAATTACTGAATTACAAGGACTACTCTAAAAGCCCTGAGGAATTTTGTAGATCTTTATTGTAGGTATCTTTAAAGTAGCATACAATATATTCCACAGAAAATTTATCTTTAAGCATTACTTTCTCTCACCAAAGTTTTCCAGCAACTCAGGAGCAGGGAAAACAAAACAAAACAATACAAACAACAACAACAACCAAAAAACACCACACACACACAGAAACCCTCTGCTAGTCCCTTTCTATCCCATTTTCTCACTACACAGCTTGTTTTCCTCTCTATTTACCCCTCCTTTGTTCTGCATCTTCATGCACCTGTCATAACGTAGTAGAATCTAGCCTGTGTTTCTGTGTGATACTGTTTGAGAATCAGCTCCTTGGTTATAATGATGAAAAAATTATTTATCCTTGTTCTTATTTTATCACTAGATTTCAGAAGACTTTAGGTTACTTTCAAACTTGAGGATTTCATAGTATATGTCCTCCTTTAGAAAATGTATTAAGATGTCAAAGGAGATGATTAGTAGCACCGATCACTAAGGAATCACTTTCAACAAAACTGCAGCTTATCTTTATGAGGTGTATTGTGTTTCCAAACAGACGGTATAAAATATAAAATAAAAGTTAAGACTCTGGAGTCAGACTTTAGGAATGCAGAAATGTTACTCACTTAAACACTTCAACTGCCTTATCTTTAACATGAGGATGAGGTTATTTATGTATCTCACAGAATTGTCAGGAGCAAATGGTGTAATACATGACACATGTTAAACACTTAATAGTACTGATTTTTACTATTTCTTATCTGAAATCAACAACCCATTGAACGATTATTCAGTTATCTTATGAACACCCATGGTAGTTTTTGAAAGGATGAGCAGATAGTATTAAATATTTCCTCTTTATTTTCCTCCTGAAGTAACTCAAATTTTCTGACATTAAAAATGCTGTTTTTCTATAATAGGTTGGTTTGCTCAGCAGTTCTTGATTACAGGTTTTGTACCCTGATTTGATTAAGGCTCAGTGTTCTATAATTTTCTTGTTTTCATGTAGATCCCTTCTCACATATAGGGATCACAATTCTAATCTTGCAGACTTCTGCCACATTAGCTATTCATAAAAAAAAAAATAAAACAAGTTTGGGCAACAGTTACTCAATGCTATTCTCAAATTCCTACAATATATTCCATGGATGCTGATGCATTCCAGTGGGCCCATGATGATTTTGTTCATTTGACCCTGTATTATGCTCCCAAAGCACATGTTACCTATATCTGTTTCATTGTTTTCATATATATTTTAATTATTTATATGGCTGATTTATCCACAATTTGACTAAGTTTGCCTTGGAGATTTTATTTCCACCCCCTTATCATCATTCCTCTCTAACTTCTATCCCTCAAAACATGTGTGTAAACACACAAACACACACACACACAAACACACACACACACACACGCACATACACCCCCCCCCCCAGGTCCAGAACATATCAAAGAGCTGGTAATTGTTTAGTGAATTAGTACATATAATATTTTTTAAAGATTTTATTTATTATTTATTTGAGAGAGAGACAGACAGAGATAGTGAGAGAGAGCACGAGCAGGGAGAGAGGTAGAAGCAGGCTCCCCACCGAGCAGGGAGCCCAACACGGGGCTTGATCCAGGACCCTGGGATCATGACCTGAGCCAAAGGCATACACCTAACTGACTGAGCCACACAGGTGCCCCAAATACATACAATATTAAGCACAATTTGAAAGTATCTTGAGCTTGGTGGTGGAAAAATCCCCCTAACCCACTGCTTACAAAAGACTAAAACATTTTGTTATCATTTTAGCCATTTTCTCCCCAATCTCACCCTTAATCTCAGAACCACCAAGGTTCATTGAGCCTTCTTTCTCATTTTGATTAAAGGGGAACCAAAAAAAGCAAGCACTTATTGAATATCTATGAGACACGTTGGAGTTAGATACTAAAGTGGGGAGAAATGAAGTTGGGTAAGGTTGGGTCACTGGGTCCCACAGTACTGTTTTGAATAAAGTATCAAATACAAAGAGACAGTGAGTTAAGGTGGCCAGAGAGATCAAGTGTATGGGTTATGGAAGATGTTTGCTACAAAATCTTAATCACATTGTTTTACTTCATTATTAAGATTTCATTCAGATAGTTGGGGATGTCAAAGTATAGACCTGTGTCTTGGAGGTAGGAGAGCTGCCTGGATAGAGGAATCAAGAAAGCAATAAGGTAAATGAAACATTTTCTTTAAAAAGCTTGCAAATTCCTTCTAATATACTTCTGGAATACATTTGTACTTCATATATTTTAGTTTATACATAAATTATCATAATCTATGAGATTCTGGATATGTCTTATTATTTACATTTGCTACTTGTTCTAATTTTCAATTAGTTCAACACTGGGCAGCTAATTCCTACAGGGTCCTGTTGAGCCAAAATCTGAACAATTTAAAAAATATTTTTTCTACTTTAGTATTATTTAGTTTATATTTACGTAATGTAAATCTATTAATACCCTATTAAATAGTTATTTGTGAAGGTGTTTCTCTGGGTTTTAGGATTTTGTCATCATCAGCACAAAAATATGAAAATTATAATATAGAACTCTGTCAAAGGCCAATCAATATGGAGATACTATTTATAAGAACTCCCTTTTTCAGAAGCTGAACTTGAATATAAATTACTAACATGTTTTTTAATGGACATGCTGGTATTTTTAACATGTAAAAAAAAAATTATGAATACCCCCTTATGCATCACTACGTAAGGAATGTTGTAAAGGTAACAAAGTTTTGAAATTAGACTCTATTTCACATTCACATGAAAACCTATCCTCCTTTTTCCCTAGTATGTGTCCACTACTATTATATTCCAAAATTAGGTAGTGGAATATCTTAGTAGGACTTATGAAAGAGGTGATACAAAGGGGTACGTGCACCCTGATGTTTATAGCAGCAATGTCCACAATAGCCAAACTGTGGAAAGAGCCAAGATGTCCATCGACAGATGAATGGATAAAGAAGAGGTGGTATATATATATACAATGAAATATTATGCAGCCATCAAAAGGAATGAAATCTTGCCATTTGCAACGACATGGATGGAACTGGAGGGTATTATGCTGAGTGAAATAAGTCAATCAGAGAAAGACATGTATCATATGATCTCACTGATACGAGGAATTCTTAATCTCAGGAAACAAACTGAGGGTTGCTGGAGTGGTGGGGGGTGGGAGGGATGGAGTGGCTGGGTGACAGACATTGGGGAGGGTATGTGCTATGGTGAGCACTGTGAATTGTGTAAGACTGATGAATCACAGACCTGTACCTCTGAAACAAATAATACATTATATGTTAAAAAAAAAAAAAGAAGAAGAAGATAGCAGGAAGGGAAGAATGAAGGGGGGGGGGATTGGAGGGGGAGACGACCCATGAGAGACTATGGACTCTGAGAACAAACTGAGGGTTCTAGAGGGAGGGCCCAAGTATATGACCCACCAAAATACATCTGAAAGGTCTCATAACTGAGTTTTTACTAAACAGTAATAAATGACCTTTCCTAACAATAGCTAGCCCCCTCAGTATCCTGGAAACCTTGTTTCCAAAATACCTGGGTGGCTTATGCTATCCCTAGCCCCCTCCCAACTTGAAGATATATAATCACCATCCCTCACAACCCCACTGCAGCTCTTTCTGCCCATGGGTCCTGTCCCTGTGCTTTAATAAAATCACCTTTTTGCACCAAAGACGTTCCAAGAATTCTTTCTTGCCTATCAGCTTTGAACCCTAACGTCTTTCCTACATCACCCACCTCTAACTCCTTTCCACTACTTGCTATTGCTCTTAGCATCTGTGTCAAACTTGTCAAATCTGTAGAATTCCATCCACAGACCACAGTGGCAATAGCAAAAGTTGCTTTCCCACAAGAGCAATGGGATTGTTTTAATCTATTGTCAGCAGTAATTTCCCCACTTCTGAAAGCGAAAGACAATTTTTAAGCTATTCTAACATGTGTCATTGTTCACATTCTAACATCTTTAGGGTCAGGGTATGTATTTCAACTGATGTTGTCTTTTTATGGCAGAATATAAACTAACTACACATCTTAAGTCAGTGCAATCTTAAATGTGATCAAACATAATATGTGAAAACAATGTCTTGGTTATTGGTAGAACCTCAGACTGCTCTAAGATTAAAAAAAAAAAAAAAAAAAGCATTGACTTGTTACAACACCCTAGAGGAATGGGGAATAGATATTTGTGTCAGACCCACCCTTGGAAAAAAGAGTAGAACTGTTTAGTTGTTCTAATTACAAAATTAAAAGGAATAACCTGAATTCCAGAGTTTACCAGAACAGAAGATACACAAGCATTTAGCTTACAGTAGATGAAAGTCACCAAAGCTGATTTCAAGAAATTTTGCCCAAAAGTGACAGGAGGAAGGTTAAGAAGGGGATTCCAACAGAGAAGGGCTGAGTGAACTGAACATCACAAAATCGGGAACTTATGAGGGAATTATAAATGACTAGCCATGAGAAAATGCATTGTGAATGTGCTTCAAAAAAGAGTGAGCTTTAAAGACCTGCAAAGGACAGAGAAATTCAATGCCAAATAACATCAATAACTGTCAAGCAAAAAAATTCTGCCCTTTACCTCTTTTCTCACCAATCCCCCACTCCCTTTAATTGTAAAGCAGCCTACCACTGGCTAGTGAGGTTGGGGGAGAGTAATAATCTAGGCAGGAAATAGAAAAGAAACCATGCATTCAGCCCTTTCCATCTTCAAGCTTCCCCTCTGGAAGTCTCATTCTGTGGAAAGGAAGAAGATTTAATTTTGAATTCAGTTCTTAGCTTTTAATTATTATGTTGAACTGGTCTTCTTAACTATTCAAGTGAGATCCTTCTCATTTGAATGAAAACTGAGTACAATCAAAGAGTGAAAGAACCAGTCAAATATTTCATCTAAGGCAGGAAAGTTCTATTCTCACAGAACAGGCTAAAATGAATAGAAAGAGAAGAAAAATAAATTTGTTTTCTGATTATACCATAAGAGCCCCACTTGTTCAATGAATTTTTCCATAAATAACTTTGAATTACAAAGTGTTACCAAACATATCTTTCAAGTGCTATGAATGGAACATCTAAAAGATCAAACACCTAACATGAAATTTCTTAACTATTTTATAAGAAAAAAACATATTTAGTTTACAGAATCAAATTTCTTAAGTTGAGGCATCTTTCAAGGAAGGATTTTAGAAATATTCATAATTCATTAAATTTTCAACTAGCTTATAAGATTGGCTTATTAAAATATAAATTGAATTACCGAGAATTGGTTTTTATGTCAATATATACCATTTCCAAAGACTGACTACTTTATTTTTGTATTCACACTTAAAATCAATGTTTGTAGAAAAAATCATTAATGAATGAATAAACTAATAAACAAATGAATAGATAAATGAATGAACACATGAAAGAAAATGTACCTGAAATTTGGGAAAGGTGTCTGAATAACCTTGATTGGCAGAGGCTACTTTATTCTCATTAATGTAAAAAAGTAAGTGATTTGAACTTTCTATCTGTACTGAAAGAAGCACCATGGATTTAAAAACATATTTTATAGATTTGAATAGACTTTGAGTCTATCTATAGTTGAGTCTAATCAGAGTATTTAATGCAGCGAATTCAACACTGATATTTTGGTCTTCTTTCCTGAGAGTCTGAATTTGTGCCTCTGTGAAAGCCGGGGAGGGGAAAACCTTCCTTTACTCAACCCCTAAAGTGGCTGAGCACAGAAAGAGCAGCTACCAGAGGGAACTGTAGCACAGAATTCAGAGTAGGTTCTCTCAAGAGAGAATATCAGGTGTTCTTGTAGAGAAGGATAGGTCACCATTTATATTCATCACTGATACTATGGCTTTCTCCTGGATATATGGCAGGAAATGTACGCAAGGGAATGAATGTGCAAAACTTACTTTCTAAAGGTTACTAAAGGTAAATAAATGTAAAACATGGAGGTTAAGATGCCTCTTCTATATTTAGCCTTCTCTTGAACTCAATATTAAAAAATAAGTGAAATGATTAGGCTTGAGGATGTCAAGGGTCATTTTCAGGTTTAAAAATGGAAGAATACCATTTTCTAATTTGGAAACTTAATGAACACCTTGGAAAATAAGAATATTATCTCCATTTGGAATTAAAAGAGGGTATCTGTGCCAAATACAAAGCACTGTGCTTTTCATACTGTATTAACATCCATTTAAGCTGTCATTAATAGAAATATTTTTTAAAGCATTTATTGCATCCTAGTAACACTCCATTTTTCATGCATCTTGATATTGTCCCATGACAGTTTGGCTAATTTAAAATATATATATTTTTTCAAAATACAGGAAATATGATGCTCTGAAGTACCATTTAAAATTAGTAACTATTAATTTCACCCTTGCTACCTTTTTGTTGTCTGAGTATACTTTGGTTTATGTAAGTTTTAGGTACAAGAATCTAGAAGGTTGGAGTTTGTTTTTAAATTTGATGATTTTCCATTTGAAGTAAATATACAAGAAAGCATAGCAAACATTACCTAACCAAACACGGGGTTTAATGAATTGTCAGATGCCAAGGAAAGTGGGCATAAGAGAAAACAAATGTATGCGTCAATGCAGGCTCCAGGAGACACATCAGTATTTTCACACAATGGATAGTGCATTGAATATACACTAGGAGTCTTAGTACTCACTCAGGCTTGCCTATTATTAGGTGAGGATGGCAGGTGTGTGACAGGTTCAGCCTGATCACAAGGACTAAATTTAAATATAAAGGCATATTTCAATTCTTCTGAGAGATGCATTGTGGCAGCTGGAGAGCAGAGCCTGAGCAATACGGGTGAGGGTGATGCTGAGAATAAAGTGACTCCTGGCAATTAATCACACATGTCAAGGAACAGTCAAGAGAATCTGTTGAATTTGACAAAATAAGGGACTCCACATGCCCCTGAAGAACAGGGCTTCTAATTCCTCTGGTACTGTTGGCTATGTTTGTTCTAATCAGAGTGGCACTGGGAAGGGATATTAAATGGAAAAATAGAAATTCAATAAATATAAATTAATTAATGGCGTTCTACAATATTATGGATTGTACTATAATTTAAAAAACAATAAAAACAGCAGTAGACAATCTTGAATTTTATATATAATTACAAAAATGTATTTTCCTTTCCTTTGGTGTTTTGGGTTACTTTTTTCATGTTAGTTCAACTCTGATGATTGGAGGCATGTTATGTCCTCTGATTTGTCCATACTTGTGGTTCCTATTCTAGCTAAACTCACTCCTGTGCTCCACTTGACTTCCACATTGTTAAAAATCTGTTATTTACTCTTCAGTCTCCCCCATCCCTAGCATCTAGTCTGTCACTAACTTTATCAGATTTGCTTGTGAAATATCTTTCTAATCCCATCTCATTTCTGGTTCTCAGTTTCTACTTAACTAATTTCTCCTCTGCAAGACTGCAAGAGTTATCTTCTAATATAAACCTGTTTCTAACACTCCTCTGCTTAAAGGAAAAGCCTGGAATAGCAACAAAAGAAAATCATATTTTGTTAATTAAAAATTTGGTAAAAGTTTATGTTTTGACATGAACTTACTATATAAAACTAAAAGCATGTAATTCAAAAGAGTCTACATTGTCTATGTTTTATTTTAAATAAAAATAATACACATTATATACTTTGTGAATGTAAGCTTATAGGACGTTCTTTGCATTGTTCATTGTGTACAGGTAATAATCATGCATGTTTTTGATAATGTATGTTTTCGATAATGGGGCACTGATCTTATGCTCAATTAAAGACATAAAAGTATCTTGATGAAGAAGACATACAGATAGCAATCAGACACATGAAAAGATGCTCAACCTCACTAATCATCAGAGAAATGCAAATCAAAACCACAATGAGATATACTTTATAGTTGTCACAATGGCTAGAAACAAAAACAAGAGAGAACAAGTGAGAGAGGATGTGGAGGAAAAGGAACCCTCATACACTGCTGGTTGGAATATAAATTAGTACAGCCATGGTAAAAAGATGTGTGGAGGTTCCTCAAAAAATTAAAAATAGAAAAAATGATCCAGTAATTCCACTACTGGGTACTTACCCAAAAAGATGTATGTACCACTAATTCAAAATTCAAAAAGATGTATGTACCACTATGTTTATTGCAGCACTATTTACAATAGTCAAGACATGAAAGCAACCCAAGTGTCCACAGATAGATGAACAGATAAAGAAGAAGTGATACACACACACACAGAAATATTAGTCAGCCATAAAAAGGGTGAGATCTTGTCATTTGCAACAACATGGATGGATCTAGAGGGTATTATGCTACGTGAAATAAGTCAGACAGAGAAAGACAAATACCATGTAACTTCACTCATATGTGGAATCAATAAAACAAGTAAACAAACAAACAAAAAGAAGAAACAGGCCCATAAATACAGAGAACAAACTGATGGTTGCCAGAGGGAAGAGGAGTGGGGGGATGGGCAAAATGGGTGAAGGAGAGTGGGAGATACAGGCTTCTAATTGTGGAATAAGTCACAGGGATAAAAATACAGGATAGGGAATATAGTCAATGATATTGTAATAGCATTGTATGGTGAGAGATGGTAGCTACACTTGCGGTGAGTATAGACTAATAACACACAGACTTGTGGAATCATTATGTTGTACACCTAAAACTAATGTAACACTGTGTCAACTATACTCAAATAAAAAATTTTAGATAAAGAAAGAATTTGAGTGAGAGATGAGAGGTTTAACTTTAAATTATCAGGAAATTATTGTATTTAAATTCCGTTATCTCCTAAAATCCTAATTGAATTTTCAATACAATTTTCTTGCCTTTTTAACTATGATTACTTCCTTCATTTCTTACTCCTTCCAGATATCCCCACCCAAGATCAATGACAAAGTCATCCTTGAATTACTGAAAATGTCTTCTTTCAGGCAGAGTCTGTAACTGTTTGTATATAAAGGGAATTCCCTAGGAGGAAGAAACTATATAATGCAAATTGGGACCTTGCCCCCTCAGTCTTCTTCCCAGTCACCCTCTAAATACTTATGTCCTCTGAACTTGTATTTTGTTAATAGAAGATTAATCTGAAAAAAAAATCAAGGATTATGTCTAGCATTAGAGATGAATAAAAGCTTAAACATAAATGATTTTTAAGAGACATTTATATTGTTTCATAGCCTTATTAAACTTCGGTCCCCAATAATTATTTTTCTTGAAATAGAAAAATGTTAAATGATGAAATTAGGAAGGAAGAGAATAGGCAGACAGAAGGGTAGTAGGGAATATATTTTCAATTTGCTCATGGTAATTCTAATTCAGTTTAGCACCAATTCATAGCAAACAATAAAGACTCAGTAGATGTTTATTGTTTGAAATAATGAATTCAGTAAATACTAGTTGGATATTCATTATTATCAAGCCTTTTCTAGGCTTGGGGAATTCCTAATTTAGTGAAGAAATGCTGAATGTTGATTCATTTACTCAGCAAATACTTAAGGAATACATATGCTATGACAGATTCTGAACAGCACTTTGGATACAGGGGAGAACAAGTCAGTTGTGACTTCTTAATTCACAGATCTTCTAGGCTGGTGTCATAATAGAAGATATTTAAGTGCTAAGAACATAAACTGAGAAGCATTTACTTCTACTTAAGGGAGAATGAAATAACGCCCTGAAATTTGTTGAGCATTTATCGATGCATATGCCAAGCCTTGTACATAGATGTGTCATTTATACCACCCTGCTGGTTTATAATAGTGTGCCTTGTTTCTGAAATGCTAATGAAAATTTCACATATACTAAAATAGAACAATTTATTATAGTATAATATGTAATCTTATTTGACTGTTATTCTATTTTATTTCTCAATTACTTGTTCTAAGTTGCTATCCTCAATTATGTTTATTATAAAGTATGGTTTACACAACTATAACCTCTTTATCTGCCATTTCTTCTTTATTTTGATTTACAGTTTTGACTCATATGTCTGAAAAAAGGAAAAAGAGTGATGTGTTTAACCTGATGAAAAGAAATAAAAGATGTATCACACAGGATATTAAAATGGAAGTCATATAGATGTTGAAAGACCCATCAGAAAGTGATTGAGAAAATAAATGGTAAAGATTATCATACAAATTAGGGCTGGTGGATGGAATTTCATTTTATGAAAGGTATCAGGAAATTTAGAGCAATTTGCCAGTATGGCTACAGAATTGAATATAAGGTAGTTGAAAGAAAATATGATGAGAGCAGTTGTAAGTTTGCTGTTATCTAAACACCCGTACTATGCAGAAATTTTTGTTTTTTTTTATATGGGGATCTTGCTCTGAGGGTCCCATAAGGAACTGATCTAGTTAAAAAGATCATGTCCAACAATATACCCCCTCCCAAATTCAATGAGTGTATGTGAGCATGATACACTTTATATTTCTTATATAAGGATAAAGGTCTTAAAAAGAAGTAAAATTTGAACTTGATCTAGAACAATATACTGTGCTTCAACAGATGGCCAATGAAAAGAAGAGAAAATTAGTCAGAATGACCTAAATATCTACTCCTTATTCTGGGACTCTGAGAATGTTACAAGGTGAGGTTATGATCAAGACGGGATCTGGAGAATGCAGAAAAAATTTAGAAATTTAAAGAAAAACAGTTGGGAAGTAGTACTGAATTTTGATGTTATTAAAGTATATGCAGTTATTTTAAGTAGTGTTGACATGAAGTTCAAAATATATTAATATAATCAAATGAAAACAAAGAAAGAAAATTGGAAAATATTTATGTGGGGTTAGATTTTTTTATCTACTCCCTATTTACTAATTTTACAAGTTGACTTAATAAGTGTCTTTTTTATATAACATGGCCAAGAAATAAGTAAGGTAAAAATAACTATAAATAGTCATAATTTTTTTTTTCTGGAATTCAATTCATTTTGTTGACAATAGAGTATCTAACATCCTCACTTCTATTTAACAATTTAAATTTTCTACCTCTACCTCACTGATTAGTCTACAAAAACCAAAAGCAATAATCTTAAAAGGTCTTAGAGGAAATTTTTGCTTCTGGGTATGAGGGAGTAGCTTGCAGCAAAACAAGGCCAGCTAAAATGCAAAAGACAAATCTGTTTCTAGAATTGCTAGCGAGGATTTGAGGGAAGCAAGGAGAGGTAGATTGATGTTCTATAAGCTGCAGTAAGCACAGTGCATTTGCCAATTCTTGGAGAAGGTAAAAAGGCGATGAGGTCAGACACAGAGCTATTACTAAGAGAATGGAAAACTAGCAGAGATTTCACCAATTTCATAAGTCTGGGGAGAAAAAGTAGAGGTTAAAACTACAATGGCAGCCAAAACATGAGAGGCCAAGATCTCAGAAAAAGTGAGGCATAGGGAAATGAGGCAAAATCTCGTGATTTTTCTTTGGAGGATTTATTGAATTCTTAAACTGCAGAGAGAAAGAAGCAAAGAAGCTAAAGAGATAGTTACTCAAAAACATCATGTAATTGTTGACAACATTAAAATGTTGAAGAAACTAAAAGTAAAATGGGAAGACATAGCAAGGAGAGGGACTTTTAGTAAAAACACACCATGAGTGTATCAGCTCTTGATTAGATTAAGGTATTCAGCTCCACTCTAGCTATTCAACAGAAGGAAACATGAATCCTCTTCAGAGTAAAATACAAATTATTCAGTCTTTATAATTATTAATGCAAAATGTCCCCAAATCATTAAAAAAATACTCAGCATACCGAGAAAAATGAATGACAACAAAATGTGACCTGAGAAAGACCTAGACATTATATTTATTAAAGATGTACTTTAAAGTAAATATAATTCAAATTTAGGAAAATAGAGGATATAATGAAGAATTTCACCAGAGAAGTGAAATCTATAAACATGAAAGAATCAACATAATTTTTACTATGTCCAGCTTCAATAACAAATTAAGAAATAAACAGATGAGTCTAACAACACATTGGATGCAGCAAAAGAGAGGTTTAGTGACTTTATATCCCAACTAAACCCTGTGGAGAATGAAAGGATAGAAAATAGAAAAAAGAGATGAGAGGTGTAGGAGGGGAAAGAAAAAAAAAAAGACCTAACACACTTTCAATTTGAGTTACAGCAGGACAGGAAGAAGAGAACAAAGCAGAACAATATTTAATGATGGCCAAGAATACTCCAAGATTGGCAAAAGACTTCAACCTACAGACAAGAAATGCTAAAAACCCCAAATAGGATAAACTATAGAGAAAGGAGAACCATGGCTTTGTCCTTCACTAATACCATCAGAGTTCTGTATCTGGGTAAAGGAAGCAAATGCTGATATCACTAAAAAAATAGTGATGCTAGAATGGGAAAATGATATGTGGAAAATATAGTGAACTTGACTGTATCAATGATCAGGAAGCAGGCAAAGAAAGAGGAGAGAGATGTTTTCATGAGAGGTCTGCCACAAGATGCAGAAGAGGAGTCCTCCATCACAAAAGGACAGGCCTCCTGCACAAGGAGAGAGAAGTGGCTTCATCAAGAAAGAAGGGAAGGAGGAACTCAAGGTTGCAAATTGAACCTCTTTGGTTTTTGTTTGGATTATATAAAATGAAAGGGTTGGTGGATATAATTTTTGATATACATATGTAGCAATTTGTGGTTGTCAATGTTTTTATATATTTTGTCTCTCTTATCTCATGCTATAATTAAGGCAGGGCAGATATTTAAAAAATCTTCATTCCAACCATAGTAGAACTGATCTTGAGAAAAGTTGATTGTGTTGGGCGCCTGGGTGGCTCAGTCGTTAAGCGTCTACCTTCGGCTCAGGTCATGATCCTGGGGTCCCGGGATCGAGTCCCACATTGGGCTCCCTGCTCGGCGGGAGGCCTGCTTCTCCCTCTCCCACTCCCCCTGCTTGTGTTCCTGCTCTCGCTGTCTCTCTCTGTCAAATAAATAAAATCTTTAAAAAAAAAAAAAAGAAAAGTTGATTGTGTTATTGTATAGGATCCTTCTGGCTCTAACTCTCTAGAACACGACCTCTAATGAAGAAAGTATGTTTTTAATACAAAATCAAGTCTTTGAAATTAGATATTATTAAAGAATTATAATTAATACTTTTAGGAATGAAAATGATATCACGGTTTAGTTTTTAAGAACCCTTTTCTTTTATATACTAAAATACTTTTGACTACGACACCTGGAATTTGCATCAAAATAATGCAAGGAGTATAAAAGCAATGTTCTACATCTTGTTTTGGGTGATTCTGAAATGGATATGCACAATTGTTAAAGCTCATCAAACTGAAAAGAAGATTTTTACATTACAGCACATGCAAATTGTATCTAAATAAGAAAACATATCAAAAAGTAACTAGGAAAGACAATCTAGAAGAAAATAACAAAGCCTGTGTGGACTGATGCTATCAAAATCAAGACAGGCAAAACTATAGTAATGAAAACAGTGTGTTTTGGTATAGGTATAGAAAAATGGACCAATGGAAAAGAATAAAACCACTAGAAACAAACTCAAAAATATATAGTGACCTGATACAACAATTTTTATCCTACAGTAAAATTAGGAAAGAATGATCTTTTCAGTAATGGCCATGAGTCAACTGGATAAACATGTAAGAAAAAAAAATCAGTCTTACCTTCTACTTTACATTATATTAAACAATTCCAGATGGAAAATATATGTAAATGTCAAAGGAAAAGAAATAAATCTTACAGAAAAAATCATAGGAAATTTTCTTCATGACCTTGGATTAGGTGACATTTTAACTAGGTAAACTCTTAACTGTAGAGAAAAAAAGATAAACAGAGATACATTAACATTAAGATCTTCTGTTTATCACTGAGAAAATGAATAGATAATACACAGAGTAGAAGGATATATTTGCAAAGTGTACATATGATAGAGGCTTACATAGACTATATATATAAAAATTGTACAAATGGACAAAATAGATAACTCTACAGAATACTTAGAAAACAATTTGAATGGGCATTACAGAAGAGGATATCCAAATGGCCAGTCAACATATGAAAGGTTCTCTACCTAATTAACCACAGAAAAATGCAAATTAAAATCCATTGCAATCATTACCCAGCCTCCAGATTATTAAATTAAAAAGAAACAATATCCAGCTTCAGTGAGAACATAAGTTATTGGACTTTGTATATACTATTGGTGGCAGTATAAAATAGTAAAAACAACTAGGAAAATTGTTTGGTGGTATGTACTGAGGCAGAATATATGCCTATTTTGTGACACAGCAATTTCACTCCTTGATGTATACTCAGCAGATAAGTATACACATATTCAGCTAAACTCGTATATGAGTATTCATAGAAGCATTATGCATAGAAGCTTAGTAACCAGAAACAGCCCAAAGACTATTGACAGAAGAATAAATAAATATGTTTTGTCCTATTTGTAAAAACAAATATATCTTAGTAATTGCTGTTATATAGAACACCAATGTTAAATATCAAATTCATGATATTGAGTGAAAGAACCAAACATAAAATGGAATATGCTACATGATTCAAGTTATATATAGCTCAAATATGTGGATGACTTACCCAAAACTCTTAGATAAGAACAGGAGGAACAGTGAATTCAAAGGGATCAGCGGGCACCTCGCCTGTGCATATCCTTGGCCCAAGGGTGTTGGCAGTCAGCTTTGGATCCTATTCCTTGTCACCAAAAACTGTTGAAAAATTATTGAAGAAAACAACTTGGGTAATATAAACAAATTTTATTTAACACTTTATGAAGCATACAGGCTCTGTTTGGAGAACTGCAAAATGGATCAGAGTGCAGGAAGCTTTTATAGGATAAAGAATAAAGAACAAGGAAGAGACAAAGAGAAAATATCTGATTGGCTGGGTTCACATAGGCAGCCTTGTTTGGGGTACAAATGCTTGGAGTTGGCTTGGAGTTTGGGGACTGGCTGACTGAATATACTGTGTTTGTGGTTATGCTGAGTGTTTACAAGGGCATTAAAATTACCTAAGTTGTGCTTTGCTGACATGACACCCTGGGCAAGAGTGGCTCCATCTTGGGCCTAGAAGTTTATTTCAAGAGCACCAAAGCTAGTTTTCAGCCAGAGGTCCTGCCAAACTCTGGAACCTTGAGGTTCTGCTTTAAATAATGCATAAGGCATGGAGGACATGCTTTTAGCCTGTCTATGGTGCAGAATTGGATTGGAGACTCCACATAAAACAGAATCTTCACAGCTTAATGAAAATTAAATCCCACCACACATAAAAAGACGGACTGAAAAACTTAAAAATTTTGACCTTGATAATGGGTAGAGAGAAAAATTCCCCCTGTGTATTCATAATCAAAAGCTGGTCTTTACTTGGCATGAAGTTCAATGAAAATAATACAATTCAAAATTCTTCAAGTGATTAATATATTTTAACATATTATGAATGAAAGGGTAAGGATCTTATTATTATCTTAATAATGGAAAATGTGCAATTAAATTCAACATTTATTCTTTATTAAATTTCTAGCAAAATAGAAATAGAAATTCTTTTTTTAACTTAGTAAAGCACACGTACAAAAATAATTAGCACATATCACACTTGATTGAGGAAAAAAATGAAAGAAGCATTCTCTCTAAAATCAGGAACAATACAAGGATGCCTGCCATCACTACTCCTAATAAAACATAATAATGAGGTCCTTGTCAGTGCAGACAAGGGAAAAACAAAGTAATATAAGGAATGAAAAGGACTTTTTATTACTTATGTAAGATATAATTCTCCACAGAAAATTTCCCTAAAATCTACTGATAAATTGATAGAATTAATGAGAGTTTAACAAGGTTTAAAATACAAAAATCAATTTATTTCTAGGGGTGCATGGGTGGCTCAGTCAGTTAAGCATCTGTCTTTGGCTCAGGGCATGATCTCAGTGTCTTTGGATAGGGCCTCACATCAGACTCCCTGCTAACTGGGGAGCCTGCTTTTCCTTCTCCCTCTGCTATTCCCCCTCCCCACACTTGTGCACTCACTCTCTCTCTCTCAAATAAAAAATAAAAATCTTAAAAAAAATCAGTGCACTTCTGAAATATGAAAGCAAATAATTAACACACTTCTTAATAAGATAAAATAAAAAGTGACCATTTACAAGAGCATAAAACATAGGAATAAATCTTTTTTAATGTGTACAATTTATAGGTAGCAAATTATAAAACCTTACTGTAAGTCATTAAAGAAAATCTGAAAAAAAAATGGTAGAAACAACTATTTCAAGGATTGGGAGACTCAACACTGTTATGATGTAAACTTAACTGATATACTGTAATTCTAGTAACATTCTCAATGTGGTTTGTTTCACTCAATTTTACATTTAACATACGGTTTTAATATTTATATGGAAGAGCCACAGACCAAGAGTGGTAGAGGGCATTCTAGAAAAAGAACAATGTGTGAAGACTGGTCCTTCCAGATATTAAAAAGCAGCTATAAAGATACAGTAACAAATACAAGTATAAATAAATACTTATACAAAGGAGACTGAGGAGAGAGCTTAGCTATAGACCCAGAACACTGAAATAGACTCATGCAAATATTGAAACCTGATTTGATATAGAGTAAGAATAACACAGTGGTGTGGAAAGAACAGATTCTTAAATCACAATGTGACAGTAATACCAATAACAACAAAATAATAATAGTTGGTTTGGGATAAGGGGAATATAAAAACATATTACTTTTTTCCTTGTATTTTCTTCATTTATAAAAATGAAAAGAAACAAAATAGCAAATACCATTAAAAAAGTAGTGAATGAAAGGTGAGGAAGTGGTGATTATAAGTAACTTTTGAAGTTTGGCTATGAAGAAAAGCAGAGAATTTAGATACTAGTTATAGGGAAGCGAGGACCAGAGGACATTATTTATAATGTTGGAATACAGAGCATATTTATAGGCTGATATGAATGATCCAGTAAAGAGTGAAACCTTGATGATGCAAGAGGGTAAGTCAATCAATTACTTAAAAGTTTGTCTGTACGGGGGACTCTTAATCCTCTAAATTTGATATAAATGAAGCATAATTAAAATGAAGACATTGTGGGGGAGCCTGGGGGGCTCAGTCCTTAAGCATCTGCCTTTGGCTCAGGTCATGATCCCGGGGTCCTGCGATCGAGTCCTGATTCAGGCTCCCTGCTCAGGCGGGAGTGTGCTTCTCTCTCTCTCTCTTTCTCCCTCTACCCCTCCTCCCTGCTCATTCTCTCTCTCAAATAAATAAGTAAAATCTTAAAAGAAGAAAGCAAACAAAATGAAGACATTGTGACCTAAACTGGAATAGCACTGGGTTCTTTTCCAAGTCTCTATTACATTTCAGAAAAAATAGAAATTAGCTGAAAGAAAAAAAAAAATGCTGGAATACTTCTGGAATAATCCTTTTGACAAGGAAAAATGTAATGTATTCATTAGTGAAAAATACATGGATATCATGAGACCAAAGGAGATAGTTTGATACAATTTTACTTTCTTTAGTTTCCATGAGGAAAATATTTTTTCTTGACGGAGGTTGAAGAGTTATTCTTTCAATTTTCTTATTTATAGAAAGTGCTATGGGTCTACTGAACTACTGAAGAACTTATAAATGCATGAGGGCAGGAGTATGAATAAAGTCATACTTACTATAATTCTTCCTTGATGTAAAACTCTCTGTATATATTTTGTTGTACTCTTAAGCCAACCTCAAGATTATGATTCTAATTTATATTAATTTAAAACTCATTTATGAGTAGTTAAAAAAAAGAATCTTGGTAGATGTTATCACTGCTCACAAATATATGGTCCTTCTGTATTTCTGGGCATAGGAGAAGATTGCACTTCCCTATTCCCTTGAATTAAATAGTGACCATGTGACTTTTTTGGCAAATCTAATATGAAAAATGAGTGAGGCATCTTCTGTTGGAAGTCAGTGATAGATTCTTCAGTTTGACTCTTCCTTGCTTCAGTGATTGTGAAAAACATGTTGATGTGGAGGTGCCATAAATTCAACAGCAGCCTCAAATTCTCAGTAACTATAAGGACAGATGCTCTGGGACATGTTTTACATCCTCAGTGATGTGTGAGAAAAAAAAAAATGGGTTAAGCCAATGAAAATTTAGGATTGTTATTACCACAGCATACCTTAGACTTTCTTGAAAGACTTAAAAAGCAAGAAGGTAGAGTAGGAGAATTAAACCCCAGGAGAACTAAAAGAAGCTGGGTAGAAGAAAAGTTAAATATTCAAACTAGTCTTAGGAACGGAGTCTTGGGAAGAGTCTTAGGAAAAAAGGGGTTCTACGTGTAAGAAACAGTAGAAAATGTTATGGCATAGTATAACTTGAACTATTTATTCTCTCCTAGTGGAACTGTGTTTGAATGTTACCTACTTAGTTATATTTATTAATACCTTAATGAAATTTTATTTCATGTTTTTTCTATTTTAAAAAGGCTTTACAGTTCTGTGACCAGAATAGCTGTAGTCTAGGATTTTGAGCTGTAATTTCAGAAAATAGAATATGACTAAAAGAAAGTTTCAATATTCATATTCTTTGGGAAAAAAGAAAACTTCTAGCATTTTATTAATTCTTTACGGTGAGATTATCTTGTAAAGTTTATAGTGAGTAAAGAAAGGTAATTAGGGACACCTGGGTGGCTCAGTCAGTTAAGTATCTGCCTTCGGCTTGGGTCATGATCCCAGGGTCCTGGGATGGAGTCCCTCATCAAACTCCTTGCTCAGTGGGGAGCCTGCTTCTCCCTTTGCCTGCCGCTCCCCCTGCCTGTGCTCTCTCTCTCCCTCTCTCTCGCTGACAGATAAATAAATAAAATCTTTTAAAGAAAAAGATAATTAAAAATTATTCTGGTTCTTAATATACTAAGGAAATGTAACACATCATTGATCTTTTTGTACATACATGTTGTCCTTGTCATTTTATTTTAGGCATCTGAGTCTATTTTACCAAAATATTCCTAAAAAGTCTTAAGACTCACAACTGAAAATGTCCCCACCAAAGAATTTCAGAAACCTATTTTTTATGGTTAGGAAGGCACCCCTGCACATAATAATGAGAAAAGATTGTGTCAGTGAATTCCAGGAATGTCCATTAAAAAGTTTCATACTCTGCCTTTCCTGTTTCCCTCCTTATTGACTTTTAATATTATAACAAACAACAGTATTGTTTTTATCTCGAGGGTCAAATTACAGAAAACAATAAACTGGCTAAGAGTAAGAAAGAACTATTACATAAAATCAAACAAGAAACTAAAGTTCCAAAATTCAGATGACCACTTTGTCCTTACTTTGGCTTGCTTGTGGGAATTTATTGAAGAAGCCTTTTAAACTTCATCAGAAAAGCCTCATACCAGTTAATGATAGTATGGGGGAATAAGAGGTTTTGCTATGTTTAAATTCCATTAGAGCATTGTGGGTTTTCACTTCCTAAGTGGATCTTTAACTTCTGAAGAAAATCCTTTGAGGTCTAAGCTTATTTGCTCTCAGAAAAAATATGGCTTCAGTCACTTCGGGGAAAAAAAAAAAAAAAAAAAGACAAGAGTAATTTTTGAAAATACATACTCAGAAAATATTTCCCTATCATAAATATGTAGCCAAAATTCATTTTTAAATTAAATTATTAGTTATAATGCATAAGTTTAAATTTTCAATTAAATGAAATCAGCTAAACTGAGCATTAATCAATTGCAATTTTTTTCTTCATTTCACTTAAAGAAGGAAGCATTAAATAATAAGAACAAATAGCTTATAACAGCAATAAGGTAAAATGAAAAAAATATTATGAGTCATTTCAAATCTTATGATATAGTTATTTTCCAAATTTTGGTGCTAGATTTTAATAAAAGATGGATTAAATTCTAGAGTCTCAGGCAAGATAAAATTTTCTTGTCCTACCTAGGGTCCGTTCATAAGTTCATGTTAAGTAAATCCATGATTAGGGTGCCTGGGTGGCTCAGTCGTTAAGCGTCTGCCTTCGGCTCGGGTCATGATCCCGGGGTCCTGGGATCGAGCCCCGCATCGGGCTCCCTGCTCGGCGGGAAGCCTGCTTCTCCCTCTCCCACTCCCCCTGCTTGTGTTCCCTCTCTCACTATCTCTCTCTGTCAAATAAATAAATAAAATCTTTAAAAATAAATAAATAAATAAATCCATGATTATATGAGATAAAATGCATAAAAATAATTTTGATACCAATTGTATTGCAAAAATACTGCAAAAATATTGCAAAACCAGTATTTTTAAGAACTATATCTTTCTGACTCACTAACCTGACTCTGAAGCTTTTGGTTAGACATAGAGGATTGACAGATCACATACATTTATCTCCTTATGAAGACTCGTTAAAGTGGGAATTATAAAAACCCATAAGGTCAAAGGGACCAAGAAAGCGAATCGCTGCAGTGGAGCAGCAAGGCTCCTCGCTTAGCCGATTTACAACATAATGCCTGCAGGGGGCATGACTGACAGGAAAAATAACCGTTTCCACAGCTCCTGGAAACTAGTTAGGCAAGAAGCAGGGATAAGATGGGGAGCTGAAAACGGGAGACGGTGTGAAAGTCTGTATTTGAACTCCTCCTTCCCAGCTCACTTCTCTACAACTGATAAAGGTACTCCGTTTGTCGGACAGACAAAAATGCAGGCCGTACCAGTGGCCCACGTCACAAATTCAAACCTAAGTCCGCCTGCCTTCAGGGAAAAGCCTCACCGTCCAGGAAGCCTGGCACACCAATCCCAAGCCTCCAGCTGGGCTTGAGTTCGCCCGGCCTCAGGAAATAGGGCCTCCCAGCCAATCGCGCCGGTGGGTTCTGCGCGGCCGCTTCTGACGCTCTATAAATGCGCTCTTACCCAAAATCCCTTGGGCGGAGTTGGAAGCCTACGCGTTGGCGTGGGAGGCCCCGCATTCCCCTCGCCCACGGGTTGTTTTCCTTCGGAGGAAGGAGGTCGAACTCGTTACCAAATTATTTAGTTTTCACTTGAGAGTTCCAGGGAGGAGGTGGGAAGAAGGCTGCTGAAGTCTCAGTACTGCTGCTAGACTCAGGTGAAGGGACTTCGGTTGCTTTTCAGGGATCTCCGGTAAGCTTTTCTCTTCTAGCTCCGTTTATTTTGCATTACGAACGCTGGAGGTTTGTCCTTCTGGGTGAAAAATTGGGGTGTGAGAGAATCCAGATTTTCACGGTGAAACTTCAAGTGTTTCAGTGTTAAATGGAATAGGACAAGACAGTAAAGGGCTAACGGGCGTCATTCAGTCTTGTGACTTGATCCTGCGGTCGTGAGTTTGAGCCCCAGGTTGGGAATAGAGATCACTTAAAAAAATGTTTTGCATCATGGCTTTAGGCCAGAACATGAGTCCTGCAGGGGTAAGACACTCAAAGAACAGAGAAGCAAGACAGTTATTTAGTCCTTTCTCTCTTAGGAGAACTGGTAGCTAGTATTTTGCAATGTATATCAAAATTTAACTGATAGTAGTGATATTTATTAATTATTGAAGTATAATTGACATATAACATTGGTTTTAAGCTTGCAACATATTTGTATATTTCTGAAATCATCACAATAAATCTGATTTACATTTATCATTATATAGTTACAAAAATTGCTTTTTCTTATGATGACTTTTAATATCTCTCAGCAACTTACAAATATGCAATACCGTATTATTTACTGTAGTCACCGTGCTGTACATTATATCCCCATGACTTTTTATTTTTTAATTTTTAAAAAAGATTTTATTAATTTGAGAGAGAGAGACAGAGATAGGGACAGAGATAGCGAGAGAGAGCACAAGCAGGGAAGAGAGGGAGAAGCAGGCTCCTCACTGTGGAGGTTCCCTAATCTGACATGGGGCTTCATTCCAAGACGCTGGGATCATGACCTGAGCCAAAGGCAGACACTTAACGGACTGAGCCACCCAGGCACCCTATCCCCATGACTTTTTAATTTTATAACTAGAACTTTGTACCTTTTGGCCTCCTTTACCCATTTTGATCCTCCCCCTCCCCCCCACGTTTGGTAGCCACCAATCTGTTCTGTGTATCTATAAACTTGGTTTTGTTGTTGTTTTTTAATGCTACATATAAATGAGGACATACGGCATTTGTCTTTCTCTGATTTATTTCACGTAGCATAGTGTCCTCAAAAGTCCATACATGTTGTTGTAAACAGCAAGATTTTGTTCTTTATGGCTCAGGAGCATTCCTATGTGTCTGGGGGGTCGGGGGAGCATCTTCTTGAGCCATTCATCCATAGATGAACCCTTTGATTGCTTCCATATCATGTTTACTGTAAATAATACTGCAATGAACTTGGGAGTGCATATGTTTTTCAAATTAGTGTTTGGGGCTTTTTTGGATAAATACCTGGTAGTGGAATTGTTGGTAGTTCTATTTTTAACTTTTTGAGAAACCTTCATACTCTTTTTTCACTGTAGCTGTACCTTTTTATATTCCCACCAACAGTGCACAGGATTTTCTTTTCTCTACATCCTAACACATGATTTGTTGTATTTCTGATAGTAGCCATTCTAACAGGTGTGAGGTAATAATCACATTGTGGTTTTATTTGCATTTCCCTGATGATTAGTGACTTTGAACATCTTTTGATGTGTCTGTTGGTCATCTGTATATTTTCTTTGGAAAATGTCTATTCAGATCTTCACATTTTTAAATCAATTTTTTTTTTTTTTGCTATTAAGTTGTATGAGATTTTTAAAATATATTTTAAATATTAACCCTTTGTCAGATATATGGTTTGCAAATATCTTCTTCCATTCAATAGGTTGCCTTTTCATTTTGTTGATGGTTTCCTTTGCTTTTTGGTTTAGTCTCTTTTGTTAATTTCTGTTTTTATTGCCTTTTCTTTTGGAATCAGATCCAAAAAATAGCCAAGACTAATGTCAAGGAGCCTGCTGCTTGTATTTTCTTCTAGGAGTTTTATGGTTTCAGGTTTACATGCAAGTCTTAATCCATTTTGAGTTAACTCTGTTTATGGTGTAAGATAGTAATCTGGTTTCATTCTTTTACATGTGGCTGTCCAGTTTAATCAGCACCATTTATTGAAGAGACTGTCCTTTCCTCAGTGTATATTTTTGGCTCCTTTATTATAAATTAATTGACCATATATGTGTGGATTTTCTGATCTGTTCTGCTCTGTGTGTCTGCT
Organism: Mirounga leonina; assembly: GCF_011800145.1. Taxonomy (NCBI): domain Eukaryota; kingdom Metazoa; phylum Chordata; class Mammalia; order Carnivora; family Phocidae; genus Mirounga; species Mirounga leonina. The sequence continues at coordinate 13,553,971 of NW_023270702.1, forward strand.
TTTATGTCAATACCATATTGTTTTAATTATTATAGTTTTGTAAAATAGTTTGAAATCAGTGTGATGCGTCCAGCTTTGGTCTTTTTTCTTAAGATGCCTTTGGCTAACCCAGGGTCTTTGGTATTCCATACAAGTTGTAGCATTGTTTATTCTATTTCTGTGAAAAATGCCACTGGAGTTTTGATAGGGACAGCATTGAATTCTGAAGAAAGCTTCGGTTGTATGAACATTTTAACAATATTAATTCTTTCAATCCATGAACATGGAATATCTCTCCATTTATTTGTGTCTTCAGTTTCTTTCATCAGTGTCTTACAGTTTTCAGTTTGCAGGTCTTTCACTTTATTGGTTAAATATATTCCTAAGTGTTTTGTTATTTCTGATGCAATTATAAATGGGATTTTTCTTAATTTCTCTTTATGATAGTTCATTATTAAGTGTATAGACGTATAACAGATTTTTGTATATTCATTTTGAATCCTGCAACTTTACTGAATTTATTTATGATATTAATGCTATTTAAAGTAATCATAGAACATTTGAATAACAAATATCAGATTTGTTAGCATTTTCCTTTTTTTTTTTTTTTTTTAGAAGATTTTATTTATTTATTTGGGAGAGAGATTGAGTGAGAGAGAGCATGAGAGCAGGATGAAGGGCAGAGGGAGAAGCAGACTCCCCGCTGAGCAGGGAGCCCAATGTGGGATTCCATTCCAGGACTCCAGGATCATGATCTGAGCCAAAAGCAGCCACTCAACCCACTGAGCCACAGGGGTGCCCAGCATTTCCCTTTTTTATTAGACTTTTGTACCTATATGCATAAGAGAAGTAAAATTAAAATTTCATTTTTATTTTTGTCAGATTTTGCCCTGCATTGTAATATCACAAACACTTGTAATACTTGCTGTGAAACTACCTTCATCCAGAATTTTAAAAAGTTTTTTTACTATTTCAGTTTCCCATTAGATATTCGTTGTTGAAATTTTATTTTGTTTTTAGGAGATTTCAGTAAGTTACACTTTCCCAGATATTTCCCACTTACTTACTTTTTCATATATATACTATCAAATATTGCATATAGTATAATTTGCATTTGAAAATTTTATTTGTGGTATCATCAGTCAAAATCCTTCCTAATTGGGTGGTGATTTAATTAAATTTGCAATACTTTAATATATTTTATTTCCTATTTTATCCCCCAGAGAAGGATGCCTGGAATGGGTTTATTTTTCTGCTTTACTTTTTTCTAATATATAAAATCTTTCTCTAACTTGTCTATCTCCTCCACTTTTCTTTCTTTGTTTCTCATATTTTTTCAACTTCCTAATTTAATGTTTAAATAATTTTACCCATTTTTTAAAAAATAAGTGTTTGACTTTATCTCAGAAAACAATTGTGAGTACATTCTAAGGCATTGGAAAGAATTCCCATTTTCAAAAATAATCTCTAATTATAAGTAGAATATCCTAATTGAGCCAAGTTTTTAGAGGAATATTGTTTATTATTCAAATGAATATTTTTAATGAAAAATTTGTCAATTAACTTATAATTTTATTACTTTTTGAAAGAGGTGTGACATACAGTTTCTACTCATTGGAGTTTATTGAGATTCTTTTTCACGATCTATTCTTTGGATCTGTTGAGGAAATAATTTTTAGAAATAAGAGCTATCTTACATATTTAGACTTATTAAATGTACTGTACAACTCCCCTATATCCTCATTTTGATTAGGCAAAAGCAAATATGTTTTTTCTTCATTTTATATGTAAACTACATTTTTACAAGGGCAGTATGCATATATGTATTTTACATTTATTTTGAAAGACTGTGGGTGTTTTGTTAATGCCTCATGTATTTCCTTTAATTTATATTTGTATTTCTAAGAATTTCTCATTTATATATTTAAAGTTATGTAGTACAGCAAAATCTTTTTTCTATGGACATTGCTCTCTTTAATGCTTTTGCCTTGACGTATACTTCATTGTTTATTATAACTAATCTTGCATTATTTTGTTGGATTTCTTTGATGAAACTGCTCAATCTGTTACAATTTGTGAATATTATACATTTTATAAGTAATGGATATATAAATCTTTAACATTGACAAAGTTTTTTAAATCTTTTTAATGAGTTTACACTTTTTTTTTAATAAACCATTTGTTTTGTGAATTCTGTTCTTGATGCTTTCAGTGTTTTGTTATTTTATGGACTATTTTTCTTTATATATTTTTTTAATATAGAAAATATAGGTAGTGTACATGATGTTTTAAATTTTGTTAGTGGTCATTTTATGCTTACACTCATTGCTAAATGTGATGTGCTAGTTCAATTTTTTATTATGAGTTTTTTTAAATTAATTAATTAATTTATGTGACAGAGAGAGACACAGTGAGAGAGGGAACACAAGCAGGGGGAGTGGGAGAGGGAGAAGCAGGCCTCCCACAAAGCAGGGAGCCCAACGTGGGGCTCGATCCCAGGACGCTGGGATCATGACCTGAGCTGAAGGCAGACACTTAAGGACTGAGCCACCCAGGCGCCCCTTTATTATGAGTTTTAAGAGTGAGGAAAGATCTGGTGATGTCTTAAGAGTTGAAATTGCATTTGACTATAAGTAACTTAAAATAAATTACATTTACTTTTAGAAATAGGAGTTTATTTTTCTCATGAAAAACAAATCTGGAAGTATGTCATGGCTGCTGTTAGTTTAGAGAAGTACAAGGGGGCCAGTGTCCCCAGTATTATCTTGGCCTTTCCCTAATTCTCCTTTCAGGTGGCCTCTCAAGATCTAGTCATGAAAGATTTGTGATCAAGGTAAGAAGAAGGAATCATTAGAGGTTTTACAGAAGCGAGACCTTGCCTGGAAGTAGCTAGCATTAACTTAAGTGAGATAAGCAATTTTTCCCCTTGTTATTCTCTTCCATCCTCTTCCTAAATTGAGATATATATATGCATACCTATATGTGTATATATATATATGCATATGTATATATGTATATATATATATATATACATACATTACAGATTATTACCTATATACACATATATTACAGATTATTAGATTTATTTTTCTTAGCAATTTTTTGGATTGTTTTCTATCTTCAATTTCAGAAGTTATCAGATGTAATGTTTATATTGTTTTATAAAATTATATAAAAATTATTTAGACAAAATTATTTAAGTGCTCACATGATTTTTAGTTTGTTTTTTGAAATATCACTTCTGAATTGTATTTTATGTATTCCATGTGTATTAATATCGCCATGCTATCTTTTCAAATTTGGGGTCTCTACCTTATTTCCTTGACAACATAGAAAAATTTTTCAATATTAGAAAACAAGAATGATCCCGCTAGGGAGCAAGATGGCGGAGGAGTAGGAGACCTGGATTTCGTCTCCTCTCAGGAATTCAGCTGGAGAGGGATTAAACCATTCTGAACACCTACAAACTCAACAGGAGATCGAAGAAAAGAAGAGCAACAACTCTCTCATCAGAAAAGCGACCACTTTCTGGAAGGCAGGACGTGCGGAGAAGTGAATCCGAGGTGATATTCGGGAGGATAGACGGCGGGGGAGGGGCCTCCGTCGGCTGCTTCTAGCAAGTGATAGACCACGGAGCACAAAATCGGAACTTTTAAAAGTCTGCTCCGCCGAGGGACGTCACTCTGGTGGCTAAGCGGGGGGTGGAACCCTCCGGGACAGTGTGGTCTCAGGACCCTTAGGGTCACAGAAAGACCGGGGGTGCCTGAGTGCAGTAGAGCTCCCAGGGATCGGAGCAGGGAAGCCAGCTGCAGAGACGGAGCCCAGGTGCGGGCTCTCAGCTCGGGGTGGCCATAAACCGTGATCCGCGGCACAGTCGGGCCCCTGCTCCTCCAGCAGGGACCCAACAAGCGGCAGATCCGGGGAGACTCACCTTCCTCCCCCGGGAGGAGCTGCGCGGGAGTGCACCGCAGGGATCTGCCGGGTTTGGAGACTCCACCCGGGGTCGGGTGCCAGAGACAGAAATGCTCGGCCACAGGCTGGGTGAGCACGGAGTGCGGCCGGAGACTGGGGAGACGGGAGTGACTGACGGCTTTTCTCTGGGGCTCACTGAGGAGCGGGGCCCCGAGTTCTCGGCTCCTCCGGGGCGGAGATTGGGAGGCTGCCATTTTCTCTCTCCGCCTCCAAAGCTGTACGGAAAGCTCGCAGGGAACAAAAGCTCCGGAGAGCAAACCCGAGCAGATTACTTAGCCGGGAGGGGGCAAGGGCGGGGCACTTCCGCCTCCGGCAGAGACATTTGGAAACCACGGCAACAGGCCCCTCCCCAGATCAGCGAGAACAACCAAGTTTACCGATCAATGAGAACGGCAGAACTCCAGCGCTAGGGGAATACTGCACATAGAATTCATGGCTTTTATACCCTGATTCTTTAGTCTTTCACAGTTAATTTTTTTTTTAACTGTCTTTATTTCTTTTTTTTTTTGAATTTTTCTTTTTCCCCTTTTCAACCAACATCTTATCAATCCCTTTTTTAAAAAAAAAAAAATTTATTTTTCATTTTTAGCGTCATATTCTATCCCTTCATAGTAGTTATCCATATTTTTGGCTTATATATATAAGTTGTTCTCTCTTTAAAATTTTGAGATAGTTTCTTCTAACAGATTAAAATATACCCTAAATCTCTAGTATATGGTGTTTTCTATTCCCCTGCCTGATCACATTCTCTCCCTTTTTTTTTCTTCTTTTTTCTTTTTTTAAATCCTCTTCTTTCTTTTTTCAAACAACTTCTTATCAATTCCTTTTATAAAATTTTTTATAATTGCCATCTTTACAGTCATATTCCATCCCTTCATCATATCAACCCTTATTTTTGTACATACATAAGTTTTTCTTTCTTTAAAATTTTGGGAGGCACTTTCTTCTAAAAGACCAAAATACACTGCAAATCTAGTCTGTGACACTGATCTATATACCAGCCTGATCATATTTGATCACATTCTAGTTTTTTGTTGTTGTTGTTTTGTTTGTTTTTGTTTTTATCTTTATCTTTTTCTTTTTTTTCTTTTTCTTTTTTCTCTCTTTCCCTTTCTTTTCCCATTGCTTCAGGTCTTTTCTGATTTGTTTAGAGTATATTTTCTGGGGACGTTGTTACTCTGCTAGCATTTTGTTCTCTCATTAATCTATTCTCCTCTGCACAAAATGACAAGACGGAAAAAATCACCTCAACAAAAAGAACAAGAGGTAGTACCGACTGCCAGGGACCTACTCAATACGGACATTAGTATGATGTCAGATCTAGCAGAATCATCACTTTAAAGATACTAGCTGGGCTTGAAAAAATATGGAAGTTCTGAGAGAAACCCTTTCTGGAGAAGTAAAAGAACTAAAATCCAACCAAGTAGAAATCAAAAAGGCTATTAATGAGGTGCAATCAAAAATGGGGGCGCTAACTGCTAGAATAAATGAGGCAGAAGAGAGAATCAGGAATATAGAAGATGAAATGATGGAAAATAAAGAAGCTGAGAAAAAGAGAGATAAACAACTACTGGATCACGAGGGCAGAATTCGAGAGATAAGCGATACCATAAGATGAAACAACATTAGAATAATTGGGATCCCAGAAGAAGAAGAAAGAGAGAGAGGGGCAGAAGGTATAAAGAAGCAAATTATAGCAGAGAACTTCCCTAATTTGGGGAAGGAAACAAGCATGAAAATCCAGGAAGCACAGAGAACCCCTCTCAAAATCAATAAAAATAGGTCAACACCCCGACATCTAATAGTAAAACTTACGAGTCTCATAGACAAAGAGAAAATCCTGAAAGCAGCTCGGGAGAAGAGATATGTAACCTACAAGGGTAGAAACATTAGATTGGCAACAGGCCTATCCACAGAGACCTGGCAGGCCAGAAAGGACTGGCAGGATATATTCAGAGCACTAAATGAGAAAAATATGCAGCCAAGAATACTCTATCCAGCTAGGCTGTCATTGAAAATTGAAGGAGAGATAAAAAGCTTCCAGGACAAACAAAAACTAAAGGAATTTGCAAACACAAAACCAGCCCTACAGGAAATCTTGAAAGGGGTCCTCTAAGCAAAGAGAGAGCCTAAAAGCAACATAGACCAGAAAGGAACACAGACAATATACGGTAACAGTCACCTTACAGGCAATACAATGGCACTAAATTCCTATCTTTCAATAGTTACCCTGAATGTAAATGGGCTCAATGCCCCAATCAAAAGACACAGGCTATCAGACTGGATTAAAAAACAAGACCCATCGATATGCTGTCTGCAAGAGACTCATTTTAGAACCAAAGACACCCCCAGATTGAAAGTGAGGGGGTGGAAAACCATTTACCATGCTAATGGACACCAAAAGAAAGCTGGGGTGGCAATCCTTATATCAGACAAATTAGATTTTAAACCAAAGACTGTAATAAGAGATGAGGAAGGACATTATATCCTACTTAAAGGATCTATCCAACAAGAAGATCTAACAATTGTAAATATCTATGCCCCTAACATGGGAGCAGCCAATTATATAAGGCAATTAATAACAAAAGCAAAGAAACACATCGACAACAATACAATAATAGTGGGGGACTTTAACACCCCCCTCACTGAAATGGACAGATCATCTAAGCAAAAGATCAACAAGGAAATAAAGACTTTAAATGACACACTGGACCAAATGGACTTCACAGACATATTCAGAACATTCCACCCCAAAGCAACGGAATACACATTCTTCTCTAGTGCCCATGGAACATTCTCCAGAATAGATCACATCCTAGGTCATAAATCAGGTCTCAACCGGTACCTAAAGATTGGGATCATTCCCTGCCTATTTTCAGACCACAATGCTTTGAAACTAGAACTCAATCACAAGAGGAAAGTCAGAAAGAACTCAAATACATGGAGGCTAAAGAGCATCCTACTGAAGAATGAATGGGTCAACCAGGAAATTAAAGAAGAATTAAAAAAATACATGGAAACCAATGAAAATGAAAATACAACTATTCAAACTCTTTGGGATGCAGCAAAGGCAAGTATATAGCAATACAAGCCTTTCTCAAGAAACAAGAAAGGTCTCAAGTACACAACCTAACCCTCCACCTAAAGGGCTGGAGAAAGAACAGCAAATAAAGCCTAAACCCAGCAGGAGAAGAGAAATAATAAAGATCAGAGCAGAAATCAATGAAATAGAAACTAAAAGAAGAGTAGAACAGATCAACGAAACTAGGAGCTGGTTCTTTGAAAGAATTAACAAGATTGATAAACCTCTGACCAGACTTATCAAAAAGAAAAGAGAAATGACCCAAATCAACAAAATCATGAATGAAAGAGGAGAGATCACAAACAACACCAAAGAAATACAAACAATTATAAGAACATATTATGAGCAACTCTATGCCAGCAAATTAGATAAGCTGGAAGAAATGGATGCATTCCTAGAGATGTATCAACTACCAATCTGAACCAGGAAGAAATAGAAAACCTGACCAGACCTATAACCACTAAGGAAATTGAAGCAGTCATCAAAAATCTCCCAACAAACAAAAGCCCAGGCACAGATGGCTTCCCAGGGGAATTCTACCAAATATTTCAAGAAGAATTAATACCTATTCTTCTGAAACTGTTCCAAAAAATAGAAATGGAAGGAAAACTTCCAAACTCATTTTATGAGGCCAGCATTACCTTGATCCCCAAACCAGACAAAGACCCCATCAAAAAGGAGAATTACAGACCAATATCCTTGATGAACATGGATGCAAAAATTCTCACCAAAATACTAGCCAATAGGATCCAAAAGTACATTAAAAGGATTATTCACCATGACCCAGTGGGATTTATTCCTGGGCTGCAAGGTTGGTTCAACATCCGCAAATCAATCAATGTGATACAATACCTTAACAAAAGAAAGAACAAGAATCATATGATCCTCTCAATAGATGCAGAAAAAGCTTTTGACAAAGTACAGCATCCTTTCTTGATCAAAACTCTTCAAAGTATAGGGATAGAGGGTACATACCTCAATATCATAAAAGCCATCTATGAAAAACCTACAGCGAATATCATTCTCAATGGGGAAAAACTGCGAGCTTTCCCTCTAAGGTCAGGAACGCAGCAGGGATGTCCACTATCACCACTGCTATTCAACATAGTATTGGAAGTCCTAGCCACAGCAATCAGACAACAAAAAGAAATCAAAGGCATCCAAATTGGCAAAGAAGAAGTCATACTCTCACTCTTTGCAGATGATATGATACTTTATGTGGAAAACCCAAAAGACTCCACCCCAAAACTGCTAGAACTCATACAGGAATTCAGTAAAGTGGCAGGATATAAAATCAATGCACAGAAATCAGTGGCATTCCTATACACGAACAACAAGACAGAAGAAAGAGAAATTAAGGAGTCGATCCCATTTACAATTGCACCCAAAACCATAAAATACCTAGGAATAAATCTAACCAAAGAGACAAAGAATCTGTACTCAGAAAACTATAAAATACTCATGAAAGAAATTGAGGAAGACACAAAGAAATGGAAAAACGTTCCATGCTCATGGATTGGAAGAACAAATATTGTGAAGATGTCAATGCTACCTAGAGCAATCTACACATTCAATGCAATCCCCATCAAAATACCATCCACTTTTTTCAAAGAAATGGAACAAATAATCCTAAAATTTGTATGGATCCAGAAAAGACCCCGCATAGCCAGAGGAATGTTGAAAAAGAAAAGCAAAGCCGGCAGCATCACAATTCCGGACTTCCAGCTCTATTACAAAGCTGTCATCATCAAGACAGTATGGTACTGGCACAAAAACAGACACATAGATCAGTGGAACAGAATAGAGAGCCCAGAAATGGACCCTCAACTCTATGGTCAACTCATCTTTGACAAAGCAGGAAAGAATGTCCAATGGAACAAAGACAGTCTCTTGAACAAATGGTGTTGGGAAAATTGGATAGCCACATGCAGAAGAATGAAACTGGACCATTTCCTTACACCACACACAAAAATAGACCAAATGATTGAAAGACCTCAATGTGAGACAGGAGTCCATCAAAATCCTAAAGAAGAACACAGGCAGCAACCTCTTTGACCTCAGCCGAAGCAACTTCTTCCTCGAAACATCGCCAAAGGCAAGGGAAGCAAGGGCAAAAATGAACTATTGGGACTTCATCAAGATAAAAAGCTTTTGCAAAGCAAAGGAAACAGTCAACAAAACCAAAGGACAACCGACAGAATGGGAGAAGATATTTGCAAATGACATATCAGATAAAGGGCTAGTATCCAAAATCTATAAAGAACTCATCAAACTCAACACCCAAAGAACAAAGAATCCAATCAAGAAATGGGCAGAAGACTTGAACAGACATTTTTCCAAAAAAGACATCCAAATGGCCCTCAGACACAGGAAAAAGTGCTCAATATCGCTCGGCATCAGGAAAATCCAAATCAAAACCTCAATGTGATACCACCTCACACCAGTCAGAATGGCTAAAATTAACAAGTCAGGAAACGATAGATGTTTGCGGGGATGCCGAGAAAGGGGAACCCTCCTATGCTGTTGGTGGGAATGCAAGCTGGTGCAGCCACTCTGGAAAACTGTATGGACGTTCCTCAAAAAGTTGAAAATAGAGCTACCCTATGATCCAGCAATTGCACTACTGGGTATTTACCCCAAAGGTACAAAAGTAGGGATCCGCAGGGGTACGTGCACCCTGATGTTTATAGCAGCAATGTCCACAATAGCCAAACTGTGGAAAGAACCAAGATGTCCATCAACAGATGAATGGATAAAGAAGAGGTGTTATATATATACAATGGAATATTATGCAGCCATCAAAAGGAATGAGATCTTGCCATTTGCAATGACGTGGATGGAACTGGAGGGTATTATGTTGAGTTAAATAAGTCAAACAGAGAAAGACATGTATCATATGATCTCACTGATATGAGGAATTCTTAATTTCAGGGAAGAAACTGAGGGTTGCTGGAGTGGGGGGTGTGGTGGGAGGGATGGGGTGACTGGGTGATAGACACTGGGGAGGGTATGTGCTCTGGTAAGCGCTGTGAATTGTGCAAGACTTTTGAATCTCAGATCTGTACCTCTGAAACAAATAATGCAATATATGTTAAGAAAAAAAAAAGAAGAAGAAGGTAGCGAGAAGGGAAGAATGAAGGGGGGGAATCGGAGGGGTAGACGAACCATGAGAAACGATGTACTCTGAAAAACAAACTGAGGGTTCTAGAGGGGAGGGAGCTCGGAGGATGGGTTTTCCTGGTGGTGGGTATTGAGGAGGGCACATTCTACATGGAGCACTGGGTGTTATGCACAAACAATGAATTGTGGAACAATTCATCTAAAACTAATGATGTAATGTATGGGGATTAACATAAGAATAAAAAAAAAGAAAGCAAGAATGATCATCTACCACTAAATTTTGTTGTTGAGAAATCTTTGGCCACTGTGATTTTTGTTTCTTTCCTAAGTTACTTTTTTTTTTGCGTGGGGGATTTGTTGTTTAGTTAGGTCTTCAGTCTCAATGCTTCTAGATTATTTGATTTTAAAAAATAACAAAAATCCACCTATTCAAGGGTGCTGACCTATTTTTACTTGTTTTGAGAAATACCAATGAGCTGTTATCATTTATAAGTTTTTAGTTAATTTTAAGATCACTATTTTTTAAAAATCTGTTTTAATTTGATTATTGTTTCTGTTCTATTAGTTTTGGTTACTTCTAGATATTACAACACCATTTCCAGATTTCTGGGAACTTCTAACCTATTCTTTTTATCTTCTTGTTTCTTTATTTTATATACTATGAGTGGTTCTCAACTTTTCTTTCAGTTTTTTGATTTTATTTTTTGGAATATTCAGTTCTTTATGAATCTAAATTTGATTTTAATATGGCTTTGGAAGTGTTAATTACCTTCCAATATTTTTTGCTCGCACATAATCTTTACATGTATTCTAATCACTTTTTCATTTCAGTTTGTTACTTTATCTTATTTTTCATTATTATCTGACACATTCTCAGAATTCTAAAAGTTTAGTCATTTTAATATGCTTCTTGTGTTGTATTGAACTGAAATCCCCCTTTATTTCATGTTGTTCTTTTCATGTGCAAATCTATGTAACTAGACCAGTAGTCCACAGTGTAGTTTGGTGTAGAGGCTGCTACCAAGTGTAGATAGTAGCAAAGCTGATCAGAATTCCCTCTGGCCTCCACCCCCATTCAGGAATTGAAAAGTGTGTGTAAGAAATGCTTTCATGTTTTTACTGGGAAAGAAGAAGAAATTAGAAGAGATATATGAATTTTATTAATATTAGGAAACTAAAGATTAGTAAATTGTATTTATAATGTCCCTAGAGATTCTGTCATAAATCCAGTACCTTTATTCTGTTCTAATGAAAGGATACCTTTATTCTATTAATTAGAATAGAATATATAGTTCATAAATTTAATGGATACCTGGTTGATCAGGTTATGTATTATCTATTTTGTCAGGTTACGTTTTATGTATTATATATTATTCCACATAAGTTTTTAAAAAGATTTTATTTATTTGAAAGAGTGAGAGAGTGAGCATGAGTGGGGTGGGGGGAGACAGAGAAGCAAGCAGACTCCCTGCTGAGCAGGGAGTCCAACATGGGGCGGGATCTGCGGACCCTGGGATCATGACCTGAGCCAAAGACGGATGCTTAACCGATGAGCCACCCAGGCACCCCCGCCTCCAAGAAATTTTTATAATGAGAATGTCGTGTTAGCTGAGTCAGTTTCTTGATTATTTCTGTTTTTGTTATTACGCTTAGAGGGGCACTCCCAACCCCAAATTAAAGAATATTGACAGATAAATGCTTTTACTTACATAGTTTCAGGTTTTGCATCCTTTATCTGTATTTACTTGGCTATGTGATAAGGTGGTCAGGCCTAACCTCTTTTTCCATTTAAACAACTCATAATTGCCACAGTTTTTTATATCTTTATGTGAGTTCATCGTACCTCATAATTTATATGCATTGTATGTTAATATTGTTACTGATATTAAGTGATTCCTTGAAAAATGTTTGAACTCAAAAGTTGAGGAAAGGGCATTATGTATTATTGTTTGTCAAATTATTCTACTTACATGATGTAGTTCTAAGGCCACAGTGCTTAAAATAAACTCTTATTGCTAGGTTAAATATAACTTTAATTGTGGTGCCATTCATACAATATCTAATCAGAAGCCTATCTCAGGTTTATACAAAGGTGCTCTAAACATGCAGCTTTAACCTCCACTGATTCAAAGACTCTGTCATTAACCCATTTTCCAGGGTGAGGTGATTTCTAATTACTTCACATCCTGGTTAATTTCATGTGATAAGTTTGAAACTAATAGATGAATAGCCCTGATTGTTTCTGAAAATGAAACAGTTTGGATTAAATGGAAAAGAAAAAAGATGTAAGAAATGACAAAAGTGAATTTCACAAAGTCACACATATTTTTTAAATGACGTTTACCTACAATTTTCCTGCCTACAAAGAAACAAAAACAAAAGCCTCTTTTGCCCTTTCAAAACCCATAAAAAATAGGTTTAAATGAAAAAAAAAACATTCATATTGCTGTTGGTTTATATACCGTGTCTTTAAAAAAACCACAGAAAACGGGCAAATTAATTTTTTCAAAATATAATGGAGCAAATATGTTCTGTGTATCAGATATCTAACTTATTTTATTTTTTTGGTAGCAGTGAGACATTTAAAAAATATTCATTTAAGCATCCAGAGTTAAACTGAAGCCCAGCTTTTACTGTACCTCTGTCAGGAAACAATTCTTTCAAAAATCTTTCCTTCCTTGTATCTTTATAAAGAAAGATAAGATCTGCTGATGTTTAATGAACTTTAAATATATGATGAATGGTAGGACTTCAGATTTATCAGTAGTGTAACATTAACAAAACACCTCTGTGTGCTATTTGTGAAGTAGAGGTATGCTATTACTGTTGAAGGAGTCAGGGGCGAGTTGCAATTTCTTTCAGAAATGCACATTATATTCAAGTATGGCTTGGTATTCCCTTGCTGTTCACTCTTTTGAGTGCAAAAAGTGGTTTTTGCTAACTCCATTTTGCTGCTCATGGAAAGCTGAAAAATCAATAGCTGCAGGTTGATGAAACCTAAATCCATTTGATTCCTTTCCACCATTGCCATTATGCAGACAGTCAAGTGTGATGTATTTAGTTCATGCAGTACTTATTACTCTCAAGCACAGCTTCTCATCAGGGAAAAATTAGACCAGATGAGAAGTAATCAAATTCTGGAGAGGTTGCAAAGATCTTCTTTTTAACAGCTTCCTTTTTTATCCACCCCCCTGCCCCCGTCTTTGGCTCTCCTACTCTTTTGCAAAAAAAGAAAAGTTAAGATCTCTACCACAAAGCTCCAGAAAGTTTTGTCGAAATGTTTTGTCATTCTTTTTTTCAGTATTTGTATTTAGTAATGGTTACAATAAAAGACACTAGCTGGATAAATGACAAATTAAGAAAAATCCCCCCTTACTAGAGCTACCAGAGTCATCACTTTGGCAGGATTGAATAAATAAAAAAAACAGCTTAAACTGATTGGACATTTCCATTTTTTCTTAATAGGCTATTTAATAAACAACTGTAGTGGTTGTATAATCCAGAGTTCAGAGCATGGTCTTTGGCAATGGACTGCCTTGGTTCAAATCCATTTCTGTTAGTTACTCGCTATTTGATTAATCTTGGACAGACACATTTTCCTCTCTGATCATCAATTTCATCAACGTCAAAGTTTTGGTCAGAGAATAAAATGGGTAATCAATATGAAGCATTTAACATCATAAGCATTCAATATGAATTATTTGTTAACATTAATCCCTTACATGGCAATGGTTGTATTTAAATATACAGCAACACTTTTCTACAGCAACACTTTGAATGTTACAGATATTTGACAAAACCTCTTATATCTCATTGCTGTAATGTATGTATTCAAATGAGTGATCAAATGATCAACTGGTCCAACTTCCTGGTTCAGTAGCTAAAATACTAAAATGACAGTTTAAGTGATTTGCCTGAATGTAAACCTCTGTGCTTGGTGGAGATCCAAGACTAGAACTTGGATGTCCTCACTTTCAGAAGTGTCTTTTACCTTTAAACTCCCATTTGTGAGTTTACCTAGACTTGCTTTCAGACGTGGATGGACAAGATAGGCTCCAAATTACAGAAACTAGAATTTAAGGTAAGAACTTGGTCACAGGGCTATACAGAAAGATTATCCTTACTTTCCTAATAAGGGTACAAGTAGCTGACCACTTGGAATAGGTTAGCAGCTGGCAAAAATCATTCTCTCTCTGACCAGTGGAGTAAGAGCTGTTGTTGTCCTAGGAAAAGACAACTGGATGGTACTGAAACTGTCCCACTCCTACCAGACAAAACAATAAAAATAAAGCAATGATATACCTCAGGAAGAGATGAATCTACCTTCATAGACTTTAAGGAAGTTGAAATTGTGATCTCTTTCATTTCTATGTTTATTTCAGTTATGTTGGTCTTGCAGAAACCAGATAGATTCTAACAAATGGTGGTGGATTATCATAATTTTGTTAGCTCCAGTTACATTTGTAGCCTTGAAAGGTATCTTTACCTAAATGTGTCAAGACAGACTTGGACACTGAGTATGCTACTATTAATATGATAAACACTTTTCACTCTCCTCAGTTGAGAGGATCCAAAGCTGTTTGCCTTTTGTGAAAAGAACACAGGAATGTACTATCTTGACCTAAGGTTGGGTTAACATTACTCTCTTTTCTCTGCTCAAAAATAATCTGCAGTACCTTGATTATCTTGACATTCTGCAGAACATCACACTGGCTCACTATTTTAATTATATCATGAAAATTGGACCCAATGAGCAGGAAATGATATTATATTTAATACATTATGTTAAGATGTGGATCTCTGCCTATGGGAAATAAACTCTGCCTATGGGAAATAAAAAAAAAAATCAGAGACATGACACATTAGTGAAAATTTTTAGATTATTTGGGTAGAGTGGTTGTACATAATGGTGCCATGGTGGGATGTGTTCAGTGTTCACGGGATGTGCTGGATTGTCTCTTGGTACTTCCATGCTTTTGTAGTGACCATAGCTCTAATAAGACAAGGCGATAAATAGTTCAGAGCTTTGTGGGACTCTTTAAGGAGGAATCAACCCACCATGAAAGCAATCTAGAACAGCTGAATTGCTGATTCAGGCTGAGAAAAATCTAGAATGTATGGTGGAAGAGGGAAATGATGAATATAACACAGTGGCAAATACAGTTTGTTTCAGTAGCTATGATATATAGTCTTTTGTACTGCATATAAAAAATGGTCAGCCACTAATTTGAAAACTCAATGACAAAAAAGACTAAAATGGTGCAAGTGGTAGACAGTATCAGGTGCCTGGGTTGCCTTCCTCTGCATCTTCTCTGTCTCACACACAATTCTAAATGAAACTTTGTGGATAGTTCTGTATGGACTTGGATACACCTGGTGCCAATTGTAACTTGTTTGTTTTAAGGCTTCTCCAGAGCTGCAGAGCTAGATGGGATTTACTTCAACACTGAATAGTAACCTGAAAACAAAAAGCAATTAGTGCTCTTGAAAACAACCCTTAACCACTATGGTGATAGGAGCAGAGGCATTAAACTCAGGTGGATAATTCCAGGAGACATTCTGTACCCTTGTTTGAATATCTTAGTTGTAACTGAACCTCAGTTGTCCGTAGCAATGTGTATTCTTTCACATTTCCTAGCTTTTTCTCCTTTCCTCAGCTCTTCATGTCTTTAACTCCTGCTCCCTGAGATTAACTCCTAGAAAACTGCCTGCTCCTAAATTCTTGTTTCAGGCTCTGTTTCAAGGGTTTCCCAGACTAAGATATCCTCTGAGAATAAATCTAACTGCATGGTTATAAGAGATAAATTTTTTGTAGAGCAATTATATCACAAGTTTACCTGATGAATAAAAACAGTTCTTTCAGTTATGAGGCCCACAGTATCTCATTATTTTTTTCACATAACTATTTTCTATAATTGATTATATATATAGATTATATATAATATGTAATCATATATTTTATGCATATAGTATTATATATATGTAATGTTTATTTCCTATTTATTGGTCACCACTATACATTTTAAACAAAGTTTCTCTCTTTCTTTGAGGTAGTTCTACCCAAACCGGTACTACCTTGGCTTTTAGTACTCCCCTATCTCTGAAATTTAAAGAACTGTATTACATCATAAATGATTTAGGGAAAAACAGAAAGGCCGAGTACTTACAAATGTAGTTCAGGAATCCTAGGGGAATTAGATTAGGGACTCCAAATGCTTCACTGTTTGAATAATATATTTGTAATGATATTAAATTTAGTAGGATTAGACACATAAGAGAATTGTTAAATTCATGCACAAACTGACTTTAGTTACTTCTTACAGTGCATTGTTGCTGGAAGCACTCTTATTATATTGTGAATCTCTGTGGCATGTATTCATTAGAGTTTTATTACATTTTCAAAAGCTAGAGATGCAATTTATATCAATTTGCTTTCCATACTTCTTAGGGAATTTGATTGAATATGAAGAAGTTCTACTGAGTTCCTGTATGATGTACTGGTAATTGGGATATATACCTGTACAACTCACTTGTTAAAATGTCTAACACTTTCGGGTAATTCACTAAAAAATATATATAAGGCTACCAACTCCTACCAGCTTCACAGGGTCTAGAAATATTATTTCTGGATATACACAAACACAGGCACAGAAAGACACACACACCTCTTGATTTTCTTTGCCCCTCTTTTGCAATTGGCATAGGACAGACAGAGAATCAGAAAAGGGCAAGAAGGCAACTTTCTCATATGATTCTATATAGCAAATCATTTACTTATTGTGTTTATTATATACTAGGTATTAATCCTCAAAGGCTTTCTGTGTGGTAGGTTTTATTTTATGTTTTGATTTTTTTTAACGGGTGAAGATATAATAATATATTGGGGCTTGGAGAGGTTAGACAGTTTGCCCTAGGTCTCACAGCTCGTAAGTGGTACAATCAGATTCAAATCCTTCTGACTTTGTTTTAAATTTTAATATTTTCATGACCACTTACTCCTTTTTTTAAGTTGGAATGTATCTTTTGTTTCAGCAATTACTGATTTGAATTTAGGTATACAATTATTTGTTTATGAATTGATATCTTACATAATTTTCTGTTACCTAATATATTTCATTCCCTCTTTACATTCTCATGAAGACATTTATCATTATGTGAACAAAAGTCTGGCTCATCCATAACTCTTTCTAGACTGTGTGTTCTTTTGAAAGAAAGAATTTCATAAATTGGATTATAATGGTGTACATAGAAGACTTTTACTTTCAGTGATTAGTAGTAAAGGTGTATGATTGTATTTCTGTCTTCTATATTGTACTCTATGAATTTGTTTCCTTAATATTATTATGCATATTAACAAAATATATTTATATTACAGATATGTAGATTACTAATTACATATTTGAGTTACTTAAAATAGGTAAAATATTCAAAAAATAATTTGACTTTGGATACTCAAATGGCCAAGAATTTCAAGAGATGCAAGTTAAAAGGAATAAATTACATATGAGAGAGGATTTTGAACTAATGATTTGAAAAAATAAAATATTGAACCTATGTGATCTGACTCTATACCAAAGTAAAGACTTTTTAAATGAGGCTTGGTGGTAATTGTTTTGGTCCAAAAATATGACTTCATATGAAACTATACAGACTATTATTTTATTCCAAATGCAGAAATACCTGTAAGGCCAGCAGACATGTAAATGTTATCTTTTGCCTTTGATGCTTCTACATTGAAATTACGTGTGCAATTAGCAGAGAGAGACTTGGGAAATGCTAAGGCTACTTCGCCCCTTGCTAATTAATTCCAACTATTTGTTAGATATTTCTGTATTATCAGGAAGTTTCTCCAAAAGTCTAATACTGATTTTTTTCTGTTATTGTCTAAGACTGTTTTCCCTGGTCCTTGATAGGTTTATAATACCTATAATATGAGAGGTATTATAACTTATTAACAGAATATAGCATTTCATTTTTGTATCATTCCATATCCTGTTCCTATTATGATGGGGACCAGCAATACATTTCTGTCACTTTATTTGCTGTTTGAATTGTTCTTACACTGAATCAAATCCCTTTGTCTATTAATTATATACAATTATATTCAATGATAATTAAATATTACTTTAATTCTCATTATTGCTTGGGCCTGAACTGATTCCATCTCTTATATGAAAACACTGACTTTTATCTTCTAAATACTTAATATTTAACAATTACTGATTTTTTTAAATATATATTTTTATATTTACTAAATTTTTTCACTTTATAATTTTGATTTGGTTACAAAAAACTGAGCTATTTTAGTAAATTTTTCCACCCTGTTATGAAGCCCAGATTTTTTTCTTTTTAAAGAGATGGATTCTATAAGATAAGGAATCTCTTAAATAGCTAATGCAAAAATGAAAACTGTGAATCCTATATATTATTTTGAAATATTTTGGGGGAGATTGTTGTACTATTAGATAATTAATGCCAATATTTTCTTATGTTTAGTAATGAAACAAATTATTTAATAGAACTGCCAGTGCCACAACCTAAATGGTTTTTGATTTCTCCTGAAGAAATCTGATTACTTCCTCCATACCACCTATATAAATTTATTAATTTACCTGTTTGTAATTCTCTATTTTTTGAAATGACTATATGTAATATATATGTAATATATATATATAATATATGTGTGCGTATGTGTGTGTGTATATTATATATATATGTAAATATGTATATATGTATATATATGTATGTATATGTATTAAGGGCCGGAACCATGCTCTAATTCACTAATCAATGTCTGTATCTTACTTAGAGCTTGATGCATTCTTGATGACCTAACGACGCACCTCTAACCTGTTCTCAGCACCCAGTGAGGAATCTTTGAAGTAGCCCCTCAATTTACAGCTTCTCGAGAACTCTCAGTGAACAGCAGCTATAGCTGTGGTATCTTAAGAACAGCATTCATTGCTGTTCTTGCTACATTCAAATGTAGCTACATTTATGACTCCTTCAGTTCCTCACATCATTACTTCCATGTGACTAAATCTAAGAACATATTTCCCACTTATATTATTTGACTGCTGTTCTGGTAAGAGTATTGACCACATACACTCCTGCAGCACCATTCAACCCTAGGCCATGCCTATTTCTCTAATGAGTCCTTTGTAGTGTCTCTCATAGGCTTTTCTACTTTTTCACTGTTCTGGAAGCTTTTTGTGGTTTGGTAATGTCATTCAGTATTCCTAAGGTTTTAATGTGGTTTTACCTGCCACTTACCAAGTCCCGTAAACCCTTCAAATTGACATTATTTTTTCTCTCAAACCTGCTCTTCTTAGTTACTAATACTTTTGACAAATCACATCACTTCACGAATACAATGAGTTTCTAACTCCAGTTGATATTTCCAATGATGGCTTATGTGTCAGCTTGGCTAAGCCACAGTACCCAGATATTTGGTCAACCACTACGGTAGATGTTTCTGTGATGGCATTTTTTTTAATATTTTATTTATTATTTATTTGAGAGAGAGAGAAAGAGTGGGCAGAGGGAGAGGGAGAAACAGGCTCCCTCCTCGGGACTCTATCCCAGGACCCTGGGATCATGACCTGAGCTGAGGGCAGATGCTTAAGGGACTAAGCCACCCAGGCACCCCTCTGTGATAGTACTTTTTGTTAAGATTAAGATTTATATCAACCTTATCCTGCAAATAGTGAAGGCCTGGAAATATAGGTTAGCAGCACAGTTTTTGAGATGTATGATAAATCATATATACAGAAATGTGTTAATTGTTTTCTGTTTGTAATAGTGTTTAACAATTGCTGTTCCTTCTATTGACAGGGAGATCTCACCAGTGCCTAAAGAATCTTAACAAACCAGTGGTGATTTATAGACTAACCTTGGTATGGTTTTATTGTTGAAACTGTTTTATAGGAGTGACTCTAAATCCCCTTTTTTTCAATTATTTTGAATAAACAGGATATTAATATCTGATTGCTAAATTATAATAATGGTAGAGATACCATGAAAATAGGTTTAACTTATTTTTCTTCCACTTTTCATTCACACATAGTTGTAAAAAAGAGGAAAATAAATGTAGATGTACATCCTACCAATAAATGTAGATGGAGTCATTAACTAGTTTTTACTTCTCCTTTAAAGTATATTTTTATTTCTGTTATAATTCCAACCTAACTGCTTTTAGAACATGATAATAACTTCTTACTTCTCCAACTTTGACCAGTCCTAGACAGTGTATTACATCTTTGAGAAACCCCTATTTTCATTTAAAAAGTGAGAAAATTTATTGGACAGTGTAATTGTAATAAAGTATTAAAAATATTCTGTGATCAAGGTTTTTAAATCCCATTTATATATTAATCTAGGTAGGTACATTCAAATCTTTATACTGGCATTCTTGAATCTAGAAATTCCTAGAGTTTAGGGATAAACATAGAAATAATACTGTGTAATTCCCAAGTATAACTCCTTTCAGGCACGAATATATGCATTCAAATACCTCCTAGAAATCAGAGGTGCCATGCTAATCTGAGAGCAAGTTTAAATGAAATAACTCTTTCCAAATGGGTAACTTCCTCTAGTGAGCAGGTTAAAAGTTCCATAACCATTGATAGAGGCTCATAGAATACTACCAACCCTATGACTGCTAAGCCCCAGACATAAGGGAATAGCATAACTTGATTCTAAACGAAGCTGTATTCTCAGATCTTATTGGTGTTTTATAACTTTATATCTTCAAAGTGAAAACTCTCACAGATCAAATATCAAAGACCTATGAAATGTTAATTCTTGTTTAAAAAATGATCTCAATATTTTATATAATTTCTACTATATGTTCATTATTAACTTAAATACTGAATGGAATTTTGGGCATTAGTATTTAGTTTGTGTAAATACTGCTACGTTGGGAAGGTAACATAAACCTTGATAATCTGCCTGGAGCACAATTCAAACAAATAAATACCTTTTCTTGTTAGCTGTTATAAAGGAAAGATCAGTGAGTATTTGAACTACCTGGCTTTTCATTGTGTGGGGAGAACACAGGGAGACCCATATTAAGAATAGTATCGTAATTCAGAGAAAAAAATGTGGGTTCTGTAGCTTGACTGTCTTTTTTTTTTTTTTAAGATTTTATTTATTCATTTGAGACAGAGAGAGAGCATGAGCAGGGGGTAGAGGCAGAGGGAGAGGGAGAAGCAGACTCTCTGTTGAGCCAGGAACCCAAGGGCTCTCTCCCAGGACCCCAAGATAATGACCTGAGCCCAAGGCAGACACTTAGCCATCTAAGCCACTCAGGTGCCCCTCCTGTCTGGGTTATGATCTTGACTTTCACTTACTGGTAACTTGGAAAAATTACTTTTTTTTTTTTTTTAAAGATTTTATTTATTTATTTGAGAGAGAGAGAATGAGAGAGAGCATGAGAGGGGAGAGGGTCAGAGGGAGAAGCAGACTCCCCACTGAGCGGGGAGCCCAATGTGGGACTCGATCCTGGGATTCCACGATCATGACCTGAGCTGAAGGCAGTCGCTTAACTGAGCCACTGTGTGCACCTCAGTTTTGTAAATTGGTTGTAATGGTAACACATACTTCGTATGAACAATGCCTAGGATAGTAGATACTCAGTAAATGTTAGTTACTCATATTATGAGAAATGAAATCTATGTATCTAATGTTCAAACACTAGTGATTTCTAATCTTTTTCTCTCAGTCACTATTTTTGTTAGTTTGATGTTTGTATTCTAAAACCTTCATAAAATTATGTTTAAGAATTATCATGTTGAGGTTAACTTTTCTCAGGAATGTTATAATAGTCCTTGAAATAAATGCCTTGAGGTATATTACTTTAGCTCCATATTGGGGTGGCATTTTTTATGTATTACTTGAATAACATAGAAGGCTAGAGCTGGAAGAAAGCTTAGAGGTTATTATTTACAAGAAGAGGGGGATCTGGATCCAGATAGACCTTCTGAAAATCACTCAACAAAGGTAGAGGATCTGAGAATGGAATGCAGGTCTTCTGAGACTTAAATCTGTGTTTTTCTTGTTATGCTACTCTGCTCTTCTTCTCAGCAATTAAATTGCATGCTTTTAAAAAAATGCATGTATTCTTTCTATATATGTATTTCTTAAAAATGAAGAAGGCTACTATGATTGGAAAATAAATTTGTCAGGCTAATTTATATGCAGAGAGCATTTTCCTAGCCTTCTGATTCTAAATAATCCTTATACTATTGAACAAATGATTAGGCATTTTTCACATCTTAGGATGTAGGACCAATATTGTTAAATCTTTAATCATGCCCAGAGGCAGTACATCAAAGGAATCAACCATTGTAATGATGATGACTTCAATTAACTATTTTGTAATCCAATAATGAATTTCATTAGAGTATTTGAAGAACTTTCTAGGCATTATTACCATAATCTTCAGTGTTCCTCTTTGGTATTTATTTTGAGTCCTGAACATAATAAATAGAAAGGTACAGTCCCTACCACCAGATAACTTTCATTTCTTAGTAGAATACACTGCAGAGTAATATGTGTTGACAAAAGGAAATATTTGCACCTAAATTTTACTACTGTGGATTAGTTATAGGTCTGTGTTGGTTCTTTATGAGAGAGGAAAGAAGAGGAAAAAGCAAATGAGGGATTGTTTTTTTTTTTTTTTTGGCTGTCAGAAAGCCAGGCAAAAGCTCTTGCTAAATATTAAAGCTGCTACAATCTCTAAATGAAGGTGAGATATTCACTTACTTCTCAAAACACATGCAAGAAAGAACATAATATTGATGACTTTTGGCTCTGGAGAGCTGAGACATTTACTAATAAGAGGATCCAGGATCTTGTGATATTCTCATTTCCCAAATTAATTTGTTTAAACCAAACCAAATCTTACTCAACTCAGTATCTCCTTCTATAAGACAATTTCTTTTTTAACAACTCTGTGTCTTTGAGAGTCTAAGTATGTTTTCTTTTAACAATAACTATCAGCTTATTTAAGGAATATCTGCCATTCCTGGTAGGCAGAATGAAATGAGTGAGTGTGTGCACATACACCTATTATTTTAAAACCTAGTGGTCTCTAACAGGTCCTTTGACATGTGAAGGCTTGACAAAAATCTACTGTATTTGATGATTGTTTTAAACAAAAGGCTCTTCTGGGTATAGGAGAAAAGAAAAAAAAAAGACGATTTTCATGCTCGTTTCCCATTTTTTAGTAATGTGAGACTCCTAAAAGGGGAGAAAATAGCTTATCCACAAGCTATTAAAGGCAATACTGTGACCACCAGGTGACTAAGATTTTTATACTCATTTCTACACAAATGGTGATTTTCTGTAAATTTATAATGAGTGGTTCCTTTATGTTTCCACAGCTGTGTCTGGAGTGCATTTTATCTGAAGTATAGCTTAACTCTTTCTCTCAAACATGTAAGAGTGGATCAGAATGACAGTGGTGTATCCTATAATTTTAACTAATTATGAGTTTATTACTATGATTTTTTGTCCCATATACTAATGGGTAGAGACAGAGTATATGGAGCTTAAATAATATGCTTATTATAAAACCATGTATTAGAAAATAATGTTTGTTTTTTAATTTTAGTTGATGAATCTAATTATTTAATGTGTCCTATAGCAGTTACTTTATTAATCCAAGCAAAATAGATTGTCAGTGATCAGAAAAATATTTTAAGCACATACTTTATTACTTTTCTTAATGTAACATTTCCAAGAAGTGCCTCTCCTATCCTTCTATAAACTCTCTTACGCATTCTTATTCCTCAGTCAGTGATACTCTTTCACTTGCTTCCTAAATAAATTCTTTTTGTGTACCTGCATTCAACTCAAAACTATCTCTTTGGGACTGTCCTTAGCCTCTATCAGTTAACTTTTTTTTCTTTAATGTTTTTACCTGTATGCTGCTGTTGAATTCATAGTCTTCAAGGAATAAGCATTTAGGAAACAGCAATAGTAGAAAATGGGCGCATATATATATATATATATATATATATATATATAT